>NC_056746.1:43320062-43620062 GCF_019279795.1 Protopterus annectens
AGAGTCAGGATTAAAAATATTGTTGAAAGCCAAGCCATTTTATTTGTGGCATACAGCAAGGGTCAGTACTTAAGCCAATGCTTTCATACAATATATAAATGGTACCATCTAGTGTGGTGTTCTAAGTCAGACGATGATTGCCAATAAGCGGTGGTACTGACTTCAGCGTGGGATCATCCACCTTTTCAAATGTTTACACTTGTTTAAGAATGATGACTTAATGCCCTTCATGTATTTAGTTGACAAGAATTCTGACGATGATTATGCTATTGACAGCTCTAGCTTCGGCTAAGTGACAACCTATAAAGGACAAGGAACAATTGTGCATTTCAAATTAAAATGTTAAGAATGTAACACTGACATCAAAAGAAGGTTCTACACTAAAATTATATAATTTGTTGGTGAATACAAGGCTAACTGTCATGATGGACCATTTTAAGTTTAGCCATAAACACAGGTTGGAATCAAACCCTTTACCTTGTGGCTATGAGCAGAGATCTTAATCATTATCCTAATCCATCCCTGATTCCTTTTTTGTAGCTCTGTGTTGCCTAAATGCCCTAAGGTCTTAGTTCCACTTTTTTAAACCTTTATAGGACCAACAATAGAGTACAATGGAATCTTGATGAAAGACCTAAAAATGTTGAAAAGAATTCCAAGGCCCTTCACTGTTTCTGGGACATTCATCATTTGGATTGCTGAGAGATGTTCAGTTCTCTTCTGTGTACTATAGGTTCTTCAGTGGAGATGTAATTTACTTTATTAACATGATTTTGCAGATTGAAACTATGGCTATATGCACTCTAAGTAGTAATTATTATCATAGAGGGGAAAACAATTATATTCATGTATTATCGCCACAGTATATTTGTTTGGGAAAGGCCATCTTGGAGGATTTTGGTGTCCTCAGGGCAGTTTATGACGGCACCAAGTTTACAATAATCTGCATAATCAGTCAGCCATAAATCCTTAATATTAGCTTGAATGTCTGAGAAGTAGATGCTTTAGCCCCAAGGACTGAACCCTTGAATATACCATAATTGACAGGTCTTTTGGAAGAGGTAGAACCACCTACCCTAATTTCCTCTATTCTATTTGTAAAACAGTTTACTGTCTTAAAAGTTTCATAGATGCATAGGTAAGTACTAAGCTAGCTGTCCTTACAGGCCATGTTAAGCCTAGCCAATGTCTCTTCAAAGGTGAGAATCAAATTTGTGTCTGTGAGGTAAACACCTTGAACATTATACCAGCCCTTAACCTAGGATTAATGTTTAGTGGGGTTGCCTTTGTGAGGTTTAGATATGTAGTGTGTACTGATTTTTTTCTCATCCGTTGCTCCGTAACTTTTCCAAAGAAGTCAACCAGGTTAAGTATGAATGATCTGCCCTTGACAAAACTAAACTTGACCTGGGTCAAGAGTTTGTAGGTTACCTATGTCCTTATTTATTAATTCCATAAATGATTCTGTCCATGGCGTTACATTTGAGGCTGATCTAACATATGAGTACAGTTATCTGGCTCCACTGACACCCCACCTTTGTACAGGGGTATGACTGTTGCTGTCCTCCATTTGTCTAGCAAAAAAACTGCTTAGAGGCTAATATCGAATAGTCTCGGTAAGATATTTGACAGATCCTGGTTCAGGCTGGCCAGTAGGCAGTCTGCTATGTTTTCTGGCCCTTAGAAACACTGAGTGTGGCCTTGAGGACTTTTTGTTGGGAGAATGAGTGGGGTGTATGTGTGGATATGTGGAATGAGAATCCTGGAGGGGAGAGGAGTTGAAGATTGTGCTAACATTATCGACTAGTATATTGCCTATGTTCTCACTGTCATAATATGTGATAGCATTTTATATTAGCTCAGTGTAGGGCACTGTTTCTGAGGTCTTTAACAGGGATAAAGAATGCCCTATGGTTGTCTTTTGGCTGGGTGATTATTTTTGCTCATATCTATCTTTGGTTGATTTGATCAGGAACCAGAGTTCCGTGTTAAGTTTAGCAAGGGCATTTTTAATTACATTTTGAATTTTACATTTATTATTTCATGAAATTGCATGAAATATATTTTTATTATAAAACACATTTATAAACGGGTTCCACCACAGAGATTTATTAATTTCTTTAGTTTGGAAAGTGGACAGATGCATCTATGCAACTAATCACATGTGCATAGAATTTGGCTTTAAAAGCTTCTACATATGCAGTAGGGGCGTCAGGTTAGCCAGATCATTACTCAGTTTTAGTAAGTTAACCTTTCCATGATCTCTGAATACTAAGGAATTTGAAGATACTTCAACCTCAGGCTCATGGAAAAGGTCACTGATTTATGGTCTGATTTGGCTAGTGAGGAGGATACAACTGCTGGGGAACAGAGCTGCCCTATAACAGAGAGGACTAGGTCCAGGATTTTGTCTCCCTTAGTTGGGGAACAGACTAACTAGCCACAGAGAATGCATTTATGAAGTCCAGACATCTCTGGGCATCCATGTTAGGGGGTATATAACTCTCCCAGTTGATGGAGGGGTAGGTAATGCCCTCTAAGAGAGTGGTGTTTGGTCTAATGCAATGAGAGTCCATACTAGTCAGGTAGGAGGTATGGACCAAGGGAGTCATAGATGGGGTCTTATAGTTAGCTATGAAATTATAATTGGTATTGGTAAGTTGGACAGGAAGGAGTTTTAGGTCATTATCCTAACTAGCCTGGAGGTGAAAGTTTGTTTTACAAATATACAGATACTTTCACCTTTAGTACCTTTGTCTATTATGGTGGACCTGAATGTGTGGTAGGTGTTGAAACCCTGCACTGATGGGGTACTCTTAATCATCTGGAACTGCATATCCATGATGTTGCATACATAGATGCACTCCAGTATAATCAGTGCCTGCAGGGAATGAAGTTTTTTGTTGAGGCTTTTAACATTGAGCAGCAATACCTGTTTGTCTTCTGGAATGTGTTTGGTTAAGTTTATAGCTTTTAAAGAATGACATGACCTACTGAAGGTACTATGGGGGTGGAAGAGGTTTTAGCCAATATATGAAAGCCTTGCAGAGGTAGGGTCAGGACATCCTAGACAAAGCAGTTAGGACTGAATGTCATATCAGAATTATGGGATGTGAAGGCTATGCCAAAGTCCTTACAGGGGAAGTGATTAGCCAGAATGCTATGCTCACGTATATATTGTGGGTTCCATTCATTTGTTTTAAATGCACACTGTGGAAGTTGTAGTTTTTCATTATATTAATGCATGTAATTATTCGACCATGTGCATTTATTTTGGTAATAGCCAATCTTTTTTTAGTTTTACTTAAAATGGTACTGGATTGCAGTGCTGTAGATGCTCTGTGTGAGACTTGACATAGTGGGTTATTAGAGTTTCCCTGGGATTCATTAACGCCTACACTAAGTGTACACTATGTATACAGCATTCTGTGTACACTATGTACACACCATTCTGAGTGAAGAGACAACATAAGAATAACACTAACCTTCTTCCTCCTAATTTTAGTTTTCCTATTGATTTTCTTGCAGTTTTAAATACTGAGGGGGATTCATAAAGGTTGCCACAAAGCACAGACTACATGTCAACTTAGTGTTATTTTTATGAGTGACTAGAAAGTGGAAAACATGTTGTTGGGATGTTCTCGAATACAGATCACGTACGTATAGTGTACACTTAGCATACATATAGTGTACACTTAGCATACATATAGTATACACTTAGCATAAATATAGTGTACACTTAGCGTACATATACACTTAGTATACATATAGTGTACATTTAGTGTACATATAGTGTACACTTAGTGTACATATAGTGTACACTTAGCATACATATAGTGTACACTCAGCGTACATATAGTATACACTTAACGTCCATATAGTGTACATTTAGTTTAGATGCTATTGAACTTGGCCCTTTGTCTATTTCCTTGCTGTTACATGATCTCATAGTTGGTATATTAAAGTAGATGGGGAATGGCTGTGTAGAGAGGCTTACACTCCTACAAATCATTGTTTTATACTTTGTTTTTATTTTATTTCTCTATTACTTATCAAAATGTACTTCGGTTTTAATGCAGTGTAGCGAATGTTATTGGTTCAGTTTCTTGATGAAGAAAAGCTAGCAGGGCAATAGCACAACTGCATAGTGCAGGTAGTTTTATAGTCTCATTGCTTAAATCATTTGAGAAAAATGAAGCACATTCAAGTAAAGATTGCATTCCAGGTTGGTATTCTTAAGAATCCATTAAAACTAGTTTAATCAGGTAATGCAGTTCATAAAACAGTCATGCATTTTTCTTTTATAAGACTTGTTTGCCTAGCATGATTTTTTCTGTAGCTCTTATTTTTACAGGATTGCTTCATTCAGTCATCTTGGTCAGGAAAAGAGTCACAGGTTAATACAATTAGTCTTTGGAACAGAGAAAGAAAGAAATCATTTGAATGTTCTGACCAGCAGATGAGATTTGGGTGCAAGTCCTACTGTGTTTAAAACGTAGTTCAACATTTAATCCCCGAGTTCATTAGCAGCAGAAAGATGGCTGCTGATGTTTGTCAACAGTGCAGAACTTAACTTCCCCTCTCAAACTGCAGATTTCATCCTCATTTGTTTATACATTTGTTTTATTTACTTCAGCTTGTCTCTGTTTTTCTAGTCATTACAGTTTGCATTAATAAATTGACATGGCAACAATCACATTCATTTTGATGAATTTAAGAAAATATAGGTTAAGGGATTAGGATTTTTTTTTTTGGAATGCAGGATTTCTAGCCTGTTTGAAAATGTCTAGGTTTATATGCTTAGATGACACACAGCACTGCTGTAAAGGCTGATATTTATTTAACATTTTCTTACCAGGAAAGTCCGACTTGGAACAAAGCCAAATTTCAGCAGAGGCCTGGGGAGACATTTTCCAGAAGCATGCCTTTGTAACGTGGGAGGAAACTGGAGCACCCAGAGGAAACCCTCAAAATTGCATGGAGGACATGCAGACCCAACACAGAAGGCACCCCAACAAAGAATAAGACCGGAGAACATTTTGCTGGGAGGTGACAATGCTACCGCTGTACCACTGTGCTGTCCATATCACATATAACATAAGGGTTGATAATTCTTTTGTTTATAGATTTTTGATTGCTTCCAGAATAGTACAATGAGAAGAATATTGCTTTTCCCTCCAGGATTAAACTTCTGCATTGGTTCTGCAGTTTGAGCCTAGTGGTTGGTCTTGTCTGTACTCCTAATTGCAAGGTCCAGTCTTCACTGGTAAGTTAAATACTATTCATTCTGTTAATAAAGACATCCATGCATCAAACTGTGTGGATGTGACTTTTAAAGGTAAAGAAACCCAGTAAAGTACTTTGTGCAAAATTAGTTGTAGTTTCAGTGTAACTCAACACGATATTTGGCATTAGACCATTTTAGACCTATTTGTGTAAGTCTAATTGTTAAATTATAACATTATTTACTCTAAAATATGCAGTTAATATAGTTATTAAATCAGAATAAATATGTACATAATACAGTCTGAGATATAATTGGGCAATTGACACAATAAGAAAGTAAATGATCAGCACCGAAGGCAGAGCTCTGATCAGTTCAGACCACTGTAAGACAGCACAATATATGTTAGTACATACGAATACTTTTTTTAGACAATAGCAATACATTATCTGTCTGTTTTATCAGTAAAACATAAGGTAATTCCAAATAAAATGAGAAAATATTAACCTTTTTTCTTTTTGAAACTTTTATATATTTTCTTATAGGAGTTACTTTAATACAATATCATTACATATAGCAGAATCCCATGGAGTCAGTAGTTCATAGATTAGTACTAAGCTAACTGCCCATGCGAGCCATTTTAAGCCTAGCCAATTATCCCTTGTGAGACGCAAACCCTACACCATGTGTTTGTAAGGCAAGCACCTTAACCATTAGGCCACCAACCAGTAGCAAAAATAAACAATGACAAAATCAGATATAAAATATGTAGCAATAGATATCTATTGTTTATACAGCTTGGTCTGTATTGTTGTTCGGACTCTTGTGTTTTTTTCAAAATTAGATATATTGAATGCATGTGTAAAATCCAATACAGAGAAATATCGTACTGTCTGTGCAGAAAGCAGCATCTTATTACAAGTTTCCAACTTTTATCAGATGACAGATGAATATATGACAAATAAGTAACTCCTTGCTTTATGACTCCTGTGTTATACATTAACATCATGCTAAACATATACCAAACATAAATAATATGCCTACATGTTTTAGTTGGGAGGTCTAGACATACCATATTTTATTCCTCAATCATGCTGACTTAGAATAAATCTTCTTGTAAATTATTCATACTAAGCGCTTTTACAACAATGGGCTATTCTCCTAAATGTATTCGATTTAACAGGAAACTGGAATATTTAATAAAGTGATGTGACAGGAATATGCACTGGACGTAAGTCAAATTGTATACAGGCATTTAAATATTCACTGAAAGAAAATGCAAATCTGACAGAATTTCTTTATTTGTTCTAAGTATTGTTGACTGTGTAGGTGAAATAGCAACTCTGAAACATTTCATGTGTCACAAGCTGATGTATCATTATAACAGCTTTTATATTTATTAGACTTTATGATTTTACTGCAATGGATCACTGTGCAACAAGTAACAAATTCAGTTACTCAAAAAATGTATAGATTTGTATCAATAAAACAAGGTCTTTGTCTTCATATTTGACTGAAGAAAATTTGTTGCGGTGTTTCCATATTTTGCAGTGCAGACATCAGTATCATATGTTTTAAGAGCCATGGTAGCAGTGCTGAGGCATGTCATGAAAGTTTTAATTTAGAAAATAGTAATATGCATTGGAGCTTTAGAATAGCCTCAGTACAAAACGTAGATAGGGATTAATTTTCTACAGAAATACCTTGTCCCTTTTGGTTTATGGAAATCAACAAATTACACTTTCTTTTAGTATGTGATTCAAGAGAAGGTGAAGTTAGTAAGAGAACCCCAGGAATGGTGGTAAGAGAACCCCATGAATTAGACCATTCCCCATAAGTATGTTCCTTTAGGGTTGTACAGAAAGAAAAAAGAAGAAAGATGAAAGGCAACTCAGTAATCCTGAATAAGTTCAACCAATACTGCTGTTCTTTATAAATACAGCAAACAGGTATCTGCTATTCAGATTAACAAGAAACATAATAACTACTAACTGTAGTAGTTAAAGGGCCATTTTAGGGAGGGACTAAAAGAATTTAGTTTATCTTGTCCTGGTGCTTGCCCTAGGCGTGAGTGCGTGCGTGTGTGTGTGCCTTCTGTGGAAGGTTGGGCGCTGGTCTGGCAACTCAACACTGTAAAACTCCACTGCCGATTATGAATGGACAGGTGATTCGCTGTGGCGACCCCTGACAGGGAAAAGCTGACAGAAGAAGAAGGTTAACTGTATTTTGTAACCATATATGTTCTCATGGGGTTTGCACATCTGTAAGTAATAATAAAGCCATAAATCCTTACTTTGTGAATATTTTTGTGACTCTGTTAAGTATAAATAATGTGAGAACTCAAAATACCTTGCTATGTATTTTACCTGGCAAGAAATTATCATAAATAGATTGATTAATGGAAATTATGTTTTACTTCTGTGAATGTTGGGATTCTATAATTATTACTTCACTTATAGTTTGAACAGGTAGAAGGGCAGACGTGTGATGCACAACTAACACAAGTGAATACTAAACTGCAACTCTGTTGTTACACACTTATTGTTATGCATGGATTCTGAGGGTACTGAATGTCATAGAATTCACTTAACTCAAGACAAAGTGATCATGATGTAAGAATACAGAACAGCAGAGTGTTGGGAGACAGGATCCCTGCATTGTGCCTATCAATAGACCTTGCTGGCTCCCAAAGTGTTGCATGTGTTTTCTGTGCTAAAATTGTGTGATATTGAGCTGTCATCTGTCTGTGTAGTCATTATTGACTTAGCTGGATGTGTGGCTTGTCTGCAGATGTGGTTCTTGTTAAATTGTTGGAACTGTTACATTTGTTTTGGAGACAGTGTGCTGGATGTGGCTGTTTTCTGCATTGCCAGCTATGCTAGATGCGATTGGTGGAGGCCTGACTTTTGTATGTGGAGTTGTCAGATTCGTTATGGAATTTTTCTGTTGGTCGGAGGGACCAACCTGGGACTTTGGTGTTGCAAGTAGTGCTGGAGATGCTGTTGTTGAGGAGATGCTGACAGTGTGGATGGTGAGGACTGTGGAGAGCTGTTGAGCTGGTAAGCCATTCGGGTTGTGCAGTTGTGCTGGTTGCAGATTCTGTTGATCGGAGGGAATCCAACTGGGAGTTTTTTTTTTTGCCGGTGTTGGAATGGAGTTGGAAGCGATGTGGAGGGATAGGATAAATTGTGCATGGAGAGGGAACTCGTGACTTCGGTTGTCGGTGTCGGACTCTGCTGTTTTTTTGTGCTCTTTTTTCTTGTTTATCTGTTTATGTTGTATATGTGGCACCTGTATGTTGTGTATGAGCTTATTATGTGTATGACAGCTTTGAGAAATGTGATTTAGTTCGCCGTGCAATTCTTGTGTACAATCTGAATGACAATAACATTTTACTGTTACTGTTACATCAGTGAATTTCAGGGTTGGCTTTTTTAACCAGTCAGACATATATATTTACAGATGTAAGTGGTAAAGATTAATTACAGACTAATAGTGTCACCCTTAGGAATAGAAAGCTCTCAATATAACATCTCTGCACTACCTGATATAAAACACTGCAGGATTACTGTCCAAAATAATAAAGTACCTGCTTATAAATCTTCCTTGAACACACAAATGTCAGTCTGTAACAAAACTTCAACAAGAAATGTCAGGTTTCTCTTGAACAATCTATTGTTATTTTTATTAAGTGCCATTTAAATCCCATAGATGAAAGGTAGAGAGGAAAAAAGAACATATAAATTTACCCAAATTATGATGACCCCTCTACACGGCAAAAAAAAAAAAAAAGAAAAACAAACAAAAAAAAAAAACAAATGAGATATGTCACTTGTTGGAAGCTTTTAGATGGTTAGTTCAACAAGTTAGCAACTCCTGATCCAGCCTGCCATTCACAAATTGTAATTTTTCCTTCAGTCATCTGGCATGAAACTTTTATAATCTGAACAAATTCAGTGATTTTCCAAACTACAACAGAGATGCACTTGGAACTTCAGCATAATGAAGGCTCTGGCCCAGATGACTTCTTCAGATTCAATTAATTTGCCTCCCCTCAGCAGTCCATGCTTTCATGAACAGGTAATGTACTTCCATACAAAAGCAAAATATAACTGTACTGTTTTGGACTTGGGCCTACTTTTCCTTTATATTTTAGCCAAATAAATATTCCCCTTGAACCCACTTCCTACAGAAATATCTCCCTCATGGACATGACCTACCTACTCTTTATGTTCATGTGGGCAGGCATTTTTCAACCTGTTTTTATTTTGTTTAATATGATAGTTTTTACTTTATCTACACAGACTGTGAACAAATACTCTGTTAAACTTAAATCACATTAATTATCTCAAATTCCAGCCACTATCTGGACACTGAAAAGGAGACTGACAAACTATACTGCTTTATCTATATTGACATTTGCATTACAGTGCAGTGGTAGAGCAGTAGCATTGTCACCTCACAATAAGAAGTTCTCCAGTTCAATTCTCGGTTGGGCTGCCTTGTGTGCAAGTCTGCATGTCCTCCCTGCATTCATGTGGATTTCCTTCAGGTGCTCCTGTTTCCTCCTATGTTACAAAGTTGGACTTTCCTGGTAAACAAATGTTAAATATAAATAAATTACCTAACATTCGCATTGACCTATACTATTTATTCAAAGTACACCATTTTGATCTGGCAATAATTCATTTACAAAGGGGTACATGCAAAGGTTTTCCCTTGTTGCCCATCTTATATCCCTAGCAATAAAGCCATTGCTGTATCACATCAGATTCCTATTGACATCAGACTGTGCCAGACCTTGGCGTAGCCGTTCATCCTGATGATATGCTTCTTAGTGCAAAACATTTGACATAAAACTTTCCTGGCTTCTGGACAACCATTTCTGGATTCCAGTCACTTTCTGGATGCTTTAATTTTTCTAAGCTCTCAGTTTTAGAGAATAATAAAGTCCAACTGTAAGATATTTAAACAAAACATTATTCTGATTGGGGGATGTAAATACATACTATCTTTTTGTGGGTACCATTTGTCTCATCACGTAGGACACGTATGAGGCAAATATAAATACTGTGAATATTTTTACAACTTGCTTATACAACTATACAGATATACCCACCAAATTTGCCTGAGAATTATGATTTCAATAATTGTTTATTTGTTTGTATGTATGTATGTATGTATATATATATATATATATATATATATATATATATATATATATATGTATATAAATAGATATACATATACATATACATATACATATACATATACATACATACACATGTTTCAAGCACGGGAATTAATGCCCTTCTAGCTTGCCAATATACCAAAACACTTGTTCCCACATTAAGTGACCAGGCTGTTCTTAAAAATATCTAAACTAGCTCTTGCTTTAATGTAATTTGGTATTCTGTTCCACGCATCAGCTGCTCTCTCAGAGAACCAGTTAGTACACTTCTCATTCCTATAGAACCTTCTACATAGGTTCACAAATCCAAGTGCAGGGCTGCTTTCAGTTGAGATAGGAACTCACGTTATATATAAAATAGTCACAGTCCAAACAAAGGCGTGATATTCCAGTGGCAATGAAATGAAAGTAAAAAGTTCCAAAAAGTCAGCTCATAAAACAAACATGAAATTTATTAAAACGAGTAAGCGCTTTCGCCAAAGGCTTCTTCAGACTCTTAAACAAAGACAAACACCATGAAAAACCTTTTTAAAAACATCCAATACTCATCATTGGTCAAGTCACATCACATGTTCTATTCACTTAAAGGTACAAGGACTGGCGTAATTATATCTACACTTGTGAATCTATTGCACTCATAAAATGGTAAAATATACATCAGGGTGTATAAACCAATACAATTCATGCATATACATGGTAGACGTCAAGACCCAATATGAAAATATAGTATACTGAACTATAAACAATATCTCCATACGATCCTGTATGAATTTAAACTCGGCGCTCTCAGAACATGTTTGTTTCATTAGAGTTGAAAAACAACAAATATGCACACATCGCACTGGCTCAATAGTTAGCAAATAACTGCCTTGGGTGAAATTTCAATGCCCCTAGAACATGCTCGTTTCATCAGGATTAAAAACATCATTGATGCAAGGATCGCACTTTCTCAACACTTTACATATACACTGGCTCAATAGTTAGCAGATAACTGCCTTAGATGAAGTTTCAATACCTTTACAACATGTTCGTTTCATCAGGATTAAAAACTACATTGGCGTAAAGATCACACTTTCTCAACACTTTACATAAAGCCTGGATCTCAAGTCTTTCATATACATAATGTTCATAACTTTATAACTGCTTTACATTTATAAACTTACTACTTAAAAGTCAAACTCACTGTGCACAATTCGCTTACTACGCGTGTTCACCTGACTGTGTGCAAAATGTTGGATGCGGTAGAACGCTGCTATGCGTGCATACGTATTAGTTGATTCGTAAGGAATCATAAAAACAAACAGTGATTAACTCGCCGTAAACTTACGGCCTTAAAATTGCCAAATCTATAAGAAATAGTTATTATAACAAATGCGTATCTATTAGAAGGTATCTCAAAAGTATTTCGTAAGTATGCAAATACAAAAAAGTAATAAAAATAAATAGAACTAAAATGCATAATTCAAAAAGCAATAACAGATAAAAATATGATAAAATACAGGCATTAGGACAGCAGCGCAAAGGGTTTTAGGGTCTAAATCCTTGATGAAAACAGTGCTTTAATACAATCATAATAAACCAAAATTCACTATAACATAGTGCGCTCTATGAACTAGACGACATCTACAAACAAAGTGTGCCCTATTATTATTATTATTATACAGTCTAGGGTCCTATTAATCATCTTAAGGAATTAAAGAGCTAAAAAATATATATATATATATCTCCCATACACAATGTATTGTAAAATCAAGTAGCGCATTGAAAAACTAATTTAGATAGTATTACCATAGTATTTAAATAATATTTATTAAGAATTTAACACCCATAATATAATAAAAGGTCCCCTAAGGGTATTTGAGGAGAAACATATCTCAAAACACTTAAATGATTAATACATTTTTATAAGTAACAGTATTCTTAATCAAGGAATAATAAATTAAAATATTTATTATATAAATGTTTATATCAAGTATCTAACTAAGCTTTATAGATTTATTAGTGTGAATTATAGGTCTGGGGTATTCACTGGTGGGTTCTCCAAAGCTCTTAAAAGCCAAGTATAGTCAGTGGGAACTCTCTTCATCTCCGTAACCTCCTGCTTTTTAAAAATGGCTTTAAATGTACTTTATCATTAAGGCCAGGTGGTCTGTCAGATCTCAACCTTATAATCCATCTTGTTTCTTGTTCTAAGGTTCTGTTTATTAAATCTCCACCCCTGAAGCCTTCAAATACACACTGAATAATACAAAATTTAAAGTTATGAGTGATGCCTGACAATCTTTTGTGCCTGGCTAAGGCATTGGTTTCAGTACCCACTCTGATGTGGTATATGTGTTCCCTGATCCTTTCTTTGAGTGATCTGTTAGTTTTCCCTATATAATAACTATTACATGCTGAACAAGTTGCTAGATATATCACGTTCTTGCTTTCACAGTTTGTATTAGTTTTAAAGTTATAAATACGTCCTGTGCTAGGGTGTTCAAAAGTAGTTTCTTTATTGATGTATATACATTGATTGCAATGACCACAAGGTACGGTGTTCCTATCATCTATTAACCTATCTTTTGATCGATATTTGGGTCTACATAGAATGCTTTTCAAGTTGGGAAGATTTTTATAGGCTATACTCGGTGCTGGGCCTACTATCTCACTGACTTCCCTATCTGACTTCAGAATTCCCCAGTGTCTATTCATAGAACTTTTCAACTGTAGATCCAACTTACTAAAAGTGAGGTTGGCTCTCACATCATTTACCGAGGATCTCACAGAATTTGTTGATGCTTCTTGTGCCATAAAATAGGGTTTCGCAGAACTTGGCCTTAGACTATCCACTAAATTGATAGTGTCTGATATTTCTTTTTCTTTGTATCCTCTCTCTAAAAATCTCTCCTTCATATCATTGATACCTGCAAAGTAATTCTCTTGCTGTGAATTTAATCTGGATACTCTCATAAATTGTCCTTTAAGGACATTTTGGAAAACATGTCCAGGGTGCATGCTCTGTCTATGTAATATATTATTCCTTTGGCAATCTTTCCTGTAGATCGTTGTGTTGATCAAGCCATTAGTCATCCTAAATACTTCTACATCCAAGTACGGTAGACTACTAACTGAAAAGTTCATGGTGAATTTAAGAAAGTCCATGGTATTATTCAGGTATGAAACAAAGTTTAATAAGGAGGACTCATCTCCCATCCATATAAAAAAGAGATCGTCCACGAAACGACAATACATTGCAACGTATTCTTTGTATGACGAATTCTCAAAAAGGTAAATGTCTTCCCATCTTGCCATAACCAAGTTGGCGTAGCTATTGGCACAGGATGTGCCCATAGCTACGCCATCCTTCTGTAAATATATGACTTCTTGAAATGCAAAGGCATTGTTAGTCAGAATGGTCTCAAGTAACAAAGCAGTTAGGTCAATCTTCCTGACCGAGAAATCTGAATGTTCTTTCAAGTATTCAGTAATTAGTCTTATACCAGTGTCATTGGGGATTACAGTAAACAAACTAACTACATCAAGTGTCACAAAAAAATAGTGCTGCTGTTCCCTCAAAGAATGTGTTTGGGAGTATAAATCCAAGAGAAATTGTTTACTATCTTTCAGGATTTTCTTATTTTCACTAACCAAGGGTCTTAGTACACTTTCTAAATAAATGGAAAGAGGTTCAGTTACCCACCCCTGACCTGCAACAATAGGCCTGAATGGTGGGTTTTTACTGTTCTTATGGACTTTAGGAAGTCCTTGTATGATCGGAATGGTGGGATTTTTCACCTTTAGGTATTCATAAAGTTCTTGTGTTATATCCTGTGACATCACTAAATCATCTAAAGTATTATAAACACTAAAAACCATCTCATTCAAAATATCTTTAGTCAGTTTGGTATATGTATTTCTATCCTCAAGCATCTGAAACATCTTGTCAGTATAGTATGTATAATCCATGATGACCACAGGGCCACCTTTATCTGCTGGCCTTATTACAATAGAATTATCATTTCTCAAAGATTGTACAGCTTGCCTTTGTTTATAATTCAAATTGCGTCCATGTTTCGATGGTAATTTCTCCTGGTAAGTTCTATATACATCTTCTTCTAATACATTCCCAAACACTTCAATAGTTGGATGTAGTTGAGGGACAAAGGTACTGTTTGGACGATGTCTATTCATTTCTATGCTGTTATCAAATTGACCAAAATCTAATCTGAGTTGTAAGTTGCGAATATACATTTTTGTTTCTATGATAGTATCTACTAAGTCACACCTTTTTGTGGGAATAAAACCCAAACCTTTACTCAGAACCTGCTCTTCATATTCATTTAGTACTCTTCCAGATAAATTCATAATTAACGATTTTGCCTCCCCCACATTTTCTTTATTGTGGGGCCTGTTAGCTCTTGCTCGTCTATTGACCCTTTCCTCTTCTGTCTCCCCCTGCTTGTCGACCTTCTTTTGTCCAAAAAATGATTTTGGGCTATAGGGAGGGGGGCAGGAAGTCTGCTTGAATTTAAAATCAGACTATTGGATTTTGGTCTGACCACAGCTGCACCTGATCTCTGTACATCGGTAATGCAGCCTGTTAGACTCTCCCCTAAATCAATGTGTATCTCCCTTCCATTACTTTGTGTGCGAGAGGGACTATTTGTCTCTGTCTCTAGAGTGTTAGGTTCTGTAGGCTGCTGTTCAGGCCCTACATTCTTATTTGAATCTAGCATACAGGAACTATCACTCTGTCTATTTTCTGAGATCAGATTATTAGATGGTCTGCTTTCTATATTGTTATTATGTAAATATCTATCAGAATTATTTATGGGTGTTGTTAATATAGCACTCCCATAACTTTTACCTGTTATGCCTAGAGGTCTCTGGGGCACTTTTGAATCATTGTTAGAATACAAATTTGGAGGTGTCTCCCTAGGCCAGGTGAAAACATTGTTGTTTTTAAAATCACGTAAATCCCTAACAATTTTCGCTTTTTTCTGGTCTAACATCCGTTTTTCTAAAAACAGTACATCCTCTATGACTTTCCTTAATTTATCCATGCATATTTCATTATCAACATGTTTACATTCAAAGTCTTTAAATAAATTGTTAACAGTCATTCTTAGTCTCTCCTCTTCAGGCAGGTGAAACTCGATTAAGAGCTTCATATAGCTGAAGCTCAGCTCTAAATTTAACTGCTGCCAACGGTACAAAAGGTCTGGCATTGAGGTGCCAGATGTAGGCATCTTTAATATTCGTAGCCCACGAGGTATAATTCGCTTGCTTAAACAAACTTCAAAATAATGTCTCTGAACCTGTAATTTAATTAATTTAGTAAAGACAGTCTCCAGGTCATGTAGGTCTTTGGAGATATCCAAGTTACTCACATCAAAATGGTTGTCAGTCTTTCCATCTACAACTGGATTAAAGTCCATTAGTAAATTTGTATTTCCAGAAACACATGTCTTAAACCTGTCCAGGACACTTGAAGTATGATCCAAAACGCGTGGTACATAAGGCAGTTCAATATTAACATTACTTTCATTCGCCATCCTCACCTCCTGCAGCGCTGACAAAACAAATAACAGTAACACAAATCCAAGTGCAGGGCTGCTTTCAGTTGAGATAGGAACTCACGTTATATATAAAATAGTCACAGTCCAAACAAAGGCGTGATATTCCAGTGGCAATGAAATGAAAGTAAAAAGTTCCAAAAAGTCAGCTCATAAAACAAACATGAAATTTATTAAAACGAGTAAGCGCTTTCGCCAAAGGCTTCTTCAGACTCTTAAAACAAAGACAAACACCATGAAAAACCTTTTTAAAACCATCCAATACTCATCATTGGTCTAGTCACATCACATGTTCTATTCACTTAAAGGTACAAGGGCTGGCGTAATTTAAATACACCAGTAAATCTAATGCACTCATAAAATAGTAAAATACACATCAGGGTGTATAAACCCATACAGTTCATGCATAAACATGGTAGGCGTCAAAACCCAATATGAAATTATAGTTTACTGAACTGTAAACAATATCTCCATACAATCCTGCATGAATTTAAACTCAATGCTCTCAGAAAATGTTTGTTTCATTAGGGTTGAAAAACAACAAATGTGCATACATCACACTGGCTCAACAGCTAGCAGATAACTGCCTTGGGTGAAATTTCAATGCCCTTAGAACATGCTCGTTACATCAGAATTAAAAACAACATTAATGCAGAGATCGCACTTTCTCAACACTTTACATATACACTGGCTCAATAGTTAGCAGATAACTGCCTTAGATGAAGTTTCAATACCTTTACAACATGTTCGTTTCATCAGGATTAAAAACTACATTGGCGTAAAGATCACACTTTCTCAACACTTTACATAAAGCCTGGATCTCAAGTCTTTCATATACATAATGTTCATAACTTTATAACTGCTTTACATTTATAAACTTACTACTTAAAAGTCAAACTCACTGTGCACAATTCGCTTACTACGCGTGTTCACCTGACTGTGTGCAAAATGTTGGATGCGGTAGAACGCTGCTATGCGTGCATACGTATTTGTTGATTCGTAAGGAATCATAAAAACATTCACGGATCAACTCGCCGTAAACTTACGGCCTTAAATTTGCCAGATCTATAAGAAATAATTATTATAACAAATGCATTATCTATTAGAAGGTATCTCAAAAGTATTTCGTAAGTATGCAAATACAAAAAAGTAATAAAAATAAATAGAACTAAAATGCATAATTCAAAAAGCAATAACAGATAAAAATATGATAAAATACAGGCATTAGGACAGCAGCGCAAAGGGTTTTAGGGTCTAAATCCTTGATGAAAACAGTGCTTTAATACAATCATAATAAACCAAAATTCACTATAACATAGTGCGCTCTATGAACTAGACGACATCTACAAACAAAGTGTGCCCTATTATTATTATTATTATACAGTCTAGGGGTCCTATTAATCATCTTAAGGAATTAAAGAGCTAAAAAATATATATATATATATATCTCCCATACACAATGTATCAGGGAACACATATACCACATCAGAGTGGGTACTGAAACCAATGCCTTAGCCAGGCACAAAAGATTGTCAGGCATCACTCATAACTTTAAATTTTGTATTATTCAGTGTGTATTTGAAGGCTTCAGGGGTGGAGATTTAATAAACAGAACCTTAGAACAAGAAACAAGATGGATTATAAGGTTGAGATCTGACAGACCACCTGGCCTTAATGATAAAGTACATTTAAAGCCATTTTTAAAAAGCAGGAGGTTACGGAGATGAAGAGAGTTCCCACTGACTATACTTGGCTTTTAAGAGCTTTGGAGAACCCACCAGTGAATACCCCAGACCTATAATTCACACTAATAAATCTATAAAGCTTAGTTAGATACTTGATATAAACATTTATATAATAAATATTTTAATTTATTATTCCTTGATTAAGAATACTGTTACTTATAAAAATGTATTAATCATTTAAGTGTTTTTGAGATATGTTTCTCCTCAAATACCCTTAGGGGACCTTTTATTATATTATGGGTGTTAAATTCTTAATAAATATTATTTAAATACTATGGTAATACTATCTAAATTAGTTTTTCAATGCGCTACTTGATTTTACAATACATTGTGTATGGGAGATATATATATATATATTTTTTAGCTCTTTAATTCCTTAAGATGATTAATAGGACCCCTAGACTGTATAATAATAATAATAATAGGGCACACTTTGTTTGTAGATGTCGTCTAGTTCATAGAGCGCACTATGTTATAGTGAATTTTGGTTTATTATGATTGTATTAAAGCACTGTTTTCATCAAGGATTTAGACCCTAAAACCCTTTGCGCTGCTGTCCTAATGCCTGTATTTTATCATATTTTTATCTGTTATTGCTTTTTGAATTATGCATTTTAGTTCTATTTATTTTTATTACTTTTTTGTATTTGCATACTTACGAAATACTTTTGAGATACCTTCTAATAGATACGCATTTGTTATAATAACTATTTCTTATAGATTTGGCAATTTTAAGGCCGTAAGTTTACGGCGAGTTAATCACTGTTTGTTTTTATGATTCCTTACGAATCAACTAATACGTATGCACGCATAGCAGCGTTCTACCGCATCCAACATTTTGCACACAGTCAGGTGAACACGCGTAGTGCTTAATTGTGTACAGTGAGTTTGACTTTTAAGTAGTAAGTTTATAAATGTAAAGCAGTTATAAAGTTATGAACATTATGTATATGAAAGACTTGAGATCCAGGCTTTATGTAAAGTGTTGAGAAAGTGTGATCTTTACGCCAATGTAGTTTTTAATCCTGATGAAACGAACATGTTGTAAAGGTATTGAAACTTCATCTAAGGCAGTTATCTGCTAACTATTGAGCCAGTGTATATGTAAAGTGTTGAGAAAGTGCGATCCTTGCATCAATGATGTTTTTAATCCTGATGAAACGAGCATGTTCTAGGGGCATTGAAATTTCACCCAAGGCAGTTATTTGCTAACTATTGAGCCAGTGCGATGTGTGCATATTTGTTGTTTTTCAACTCTAATGAAACAAACATGTTCTGAGAGCATTGAGTTTAAATTCATACAGGATCGTATGGAGATATTGTTTATAGTTCAGTATACTATATTTTCATATTGGGTCTTGACGTCTACCATGTATATGCATGAATTGTATTGGTTTATACACCCTGATGTATATTTTACCATTTTATGAGTGCAATAGATTCACAAGTGTAGATATAATTACGCCAGTCCTTGTACCTTTAAGTGAATAGAACATGTGATGTGACTTGACCAATGATGAGTATTGGATGTTTTTAAAAAGGTTTTTCATGGTGTTTGTCTTTGTTTAAGAGTCTGAAGAAGCCTTTGGCGAAAGCGCTTACTCGTTTTAATAAATTTCATGTTTGTTTTATGAGCTGACTTTTTGGAACTTTTTACTTTCATTTCATTGCCACTGGAATATCACGCCTTTGTTTGGACTCTGACTTCTACATAGGTTGTCTGATGATTCTCTAGTACTTTAATGTAATTTGGTAGTCTGTTCCATGCATCAGTTACTCTGTCACAGAACCAGTTAGTGCACTTCTCATTCCTATAGAACCTTCTACATTGGTTATCTGATGATTCTCTAGTACTTTAATGTAATTTGGTAGTCTGTTCCATGCATCAGTTACTCTGTCACAGAACCAGTTAGTGTACTTCTCATTCCTATAGAACCTTCTACATAGGTTGTCTGATGATTCTCTAGTACTTTAATGTAATTTGGTAGTCTGTTCCATGCATCAGTTACTCTATCAGAGAACCAGTTAGTGCACTTCTCATTCTTATAGAACCTTCTACATAGGTTATCTGATGATTCTCTAGTACTTTAATGTAATTTGGTGTCTGTTCCATGCATCAGTTACTCTGTCAGAGAACCAGTTAGTACACTTCTCATTCCTATAGAACCTTCTACATAGGTTGTCTGATGATTCTCTAGTACTTTAATGTAATTTGGTGTCTGTTCCATGCATCAGTTACTCTGTCAGAGAACCAGTTAGTGCACTTCTCATTCCTATAGAACCTTCTACATAGGTTGTCTGATGATTCTCTAGTACTTTAATGTAATTTGGTAGTCTGTTCCATGCATCAGTTACTCTGTCACAGAACCAGTTAGTGCACTTCTCATTCCTATAGAACCTTCTACATAGGTTATCTGATGATTCTCTAGTACTTTAATGTAATTTGGTAGTCTGTTCCATGCATCAGTTACTCTGTCACAGAACCAGTTAGTACACTTCTCATTCCTATAGAACCTTCTACATAGGTTGTCTGATGATTCTCTAGTACTTTAATGTAATTTGGTGTCTGTTCCATGCATCAGTTACTCTGTCACAGAACCAGTTAGTGCACTTCTCATTCCTATAGAACCTTCTACATAGGTTATCTGATGATTCTCTAGTACTTTAATGTAATTTGGTAGTCTGTTCCATGCATCAGTTACTCTGTCACAGAACCAGTTAGTGCACTTCTCATTCCTATAGAACCTTCTACATAGGTTATCTGATGATTCTCTAGTACTTTAATGTAATTTGGTAGTCTGTTCCATGCATCAGTTACTCTGTCACAGAACCAGTTAGTGCACTTCTCATTCCTATAGAACCTTCTACATAGGTTGTCTGATGATTCTCTAGTACTTTAATGTAATTTGGTGTCTGTTCCATGCATCAGTTACTCTGTCACAGAACCAGTTAGTGCACTTCTCATTCCTATAGAACCTTCTACACAGGTTGTCTGATGATTCTCTAGTACTTTAATGTAATTTGGTAGTCTGTTCCATGCAACAGTTACTCTGTCAGAGAACCAGTTAGTGCACTTCTCATTCCTATAGAACCTTCTACATAGGTTATCTGATGATTCTCTAGTACTTTAATGTAGTTTGGTGTCTGCTCCATGCATCAGTTACTCTGTCAGAACCAGTTAGTGCACTTCTCATTCCTATAGAACCTTCTACATAGGTTGTCTGATGATTCTCTAGAACTTTAATGTAATTTGGTAGTCTGTTCCATGCATCAGTTACTCTGTCACAGAACCAGTTAGTGCACTTCTCATTCCTATAGAACCTTCTACACAGGTTATCTGATGATTCTCTAGTACTTTAATGTAATTTGGTAGTCTGTTCCATGCATCAGTTACTCTGTCATAGAACCAGTTAGTGCACTTCTCATTCCTATAGAACCTTCTACATAGGTTGTCTGATGATTCTCTAGTACTTTAATGTAATTTGGTAGTCTGTTCCATACATCAGTTACTCTGTCAGAGAACCAGTTAGTGCACTTCTCATTCCTATAGAACCTTCTACATAGGTTGTCTGATGATTCTCTAGTACTTTAATGTAATTTGGTAGTCTGTTCCATGCATCAGTTACTCTGTCAGTGAACCAGTTAGTGCACTTCTCGTTCCTATAGAACCTTCTACATGGGTTGTCTGATGATTCTCTAGTACTTTAATGTAATTTGGTAGTCTGTTCCATGCATCAGTTACTCTGTCATAGAACCAGTTAGTACACTTCTCATTCCTATAGAATCTCCTACGTAGGTTATCTGATGATTCTCTAGTACTTTTTGTTAACCCCAAACATTCCCAGAGGTAGTTGTCCCTAAGTGCCCTATATACCTGAATAAGATATCCTTTTAGATATCTGTAAGAGACACTGTACAAGTTCAGATATTTTAGTCTTTCATAACAACTTAGATTTTCACATCCATGGATGCCCTTGGTATATTTCCTCTGTACTCTTTCCAGTTTATTCATGCATGTTTTCTTATAGGGTTTCCATATTGTTATTCCATACTCAAGTTTGGGTCTAATATAGCTAACAAACAATGACTTCATTATTTTTGATTTCCTAGACTTTATACATCTTTTTATACACCCTATAGTTCTATAACTATCATTACCCAATTGGTTGATACTTACCATGTCCTATTTGTAAGCCATGCAGCTATCCATCTTATCAACAGTACATCAATACAAGTTGTACTAATTTATTGATCAGTATTTTGTGTATGACCCTGTCAAATGCTGAAGTTAAATCTATATAAATCACATCCCAGCACAATTTTTCATTCATAGTTGTTATTATATTGTGTTAGAACATCATGTTACAGGTGGTAATAGATCTATTTTCAGCATATGCATGCTGATATATGGTTTCAAGTCCCAACCTATCCAGTTCTGACAATAACTTATCCAGTATTACCTTCTCCATTATTTTTCCACAACATGAAAGTAGACTTAGGGGTCTATAAGATTCTGGGTTTGTCCTACTCCCCTTTTCCTTAAAGACAGATTTAATAAGTGCATGTCTCCAATCTTGAGGAACCTCCCCATATTCATATGACCTAGTTAATAATAGATATAATGGTAGTGTAAGTTCTTGTTGAAGTATTCTCAGGTCATTGTTACTTATTCTGTCTCCTACCGGCACTTTGTTTGGATCTAGTTTGCACAGTTCTTTTTCAATATAATCTAATTTGATTCCAGTATCAGGGCTTACCTGGATGTCACTAGGACAACTTACCACCCCTTTTGTGGAGCCAAACTCTTTTGCATAAGATTTTGTAAATATATCTATAATCTTTTGATCAATCGATATTGTGTGTATCAATTTGTGTATTTTTATACATCTTTATATAGATATACATGCAATGTTTTTTCATACAATTTTAAAACAACCATACACAATGGCTAACCATTTTTTATATATTTGTGTGATTCCTTTTTGTGCATATCGTGTTTGTGCATATCCTATTTGCTCATATCTTATGTGTACATATCAGGTTTGTACATATGACGATTGCTCCTATCATGTCTGTGTATATCATGTTTGTACATATCCTGTTTGTACATATCTGATCTGTGCATATCCTGCTTATGAATAGAATGTTTGTGCATATCCTGTTTGTACATATCATGTTTGTACATATCTTGTTTGTGCATATCGTGTTTGTACATATTGTGTTTGTACATATCTTGTTTGTGCATATCCTGTTTGTACATATCATGTTTGTACATATCTTGTGTGTGCATTTCCTGTTTGTACATATTATGTTTGTACATATCTTGTTTGTGCATATCCTGTTTGCACATATCATGTTTGTGCATATCATGTTTGTGCATATCCTATTTGCTCATATCTTACGTGTACATATCAGGTTTGTACATATGATGATTGCTCCTGTCATGTCTGTGTATATCATGTTTGTACATATCCTGTTTGTACATATCTGATCTGTGCATATGCTGCTTATGAATAGAATGTTTGTGCATATCCTGTTTGTACATATCATGTTTGTACATATCTTGTTTGTGCATATCGTGTTTGTACATATCGTGTTTATACATATCTTATTTGTGCGTATCCTGTTTGTACATATCATGTTTGTACATATCTTGTGTGTGCATATCCTGTTTGTACATATTATGTTTGTACATATCTTATTTGTGCATATCCTGTTTGCACATATCATGTTTGTGCATATCATGTTTGTGCATATCCTATTTGCTCATATCTTACGTGTACATATCAGGTTTGTACATATGATGATTGCTCTTATCATGTCTGTGTATATCATGTTTGTGCATATCCTGTTTGTGCATATCTGACGTGTGCATATCAGGTTTGTACATATCTGACGTGTGCATATCCTGTTTGTACATATCATGTTTGTACATATCTTGTTTGTGCATATCCTGTTTGTACATATCATGTTTGTACATATCTTGTTTGTGCATATACTGTTTGTACATATCTTATGTGTGCGTGGGTTCATAGAAGGTTACTAGGATAATGCCCCTAGGGCTTTTACAAGACTATTCATGTAAAATCCTGCATACCCTTATTGACCATATTTAGATGGTCTCTGTTAGCTGAGTGATTCTTTGATCAGCACCAACTGCTCATGTCCATGAGGGATAAAGGTGCCACTCCTGGATGAATTTACAGTCACCCATCCAGTTGTCAAGGTTGCTCTTGAATAGGGTCATTGAGGAGCTCTGCTTCACATGGAGTGGGAGCTTATTCCAAAGGAGTGGTTATTGCCAGGAGATATATCTGTCTCTCAAGCATGCTCTGTTAATGTCACAGGTTAGGACGAGATCCCTGGAGTGAGTTATTTTCAACCCATTTGATTTGTGGATGTGCACCAATTTCATTAGGGCAGGGTATGAGACTGCTCTGCAGATGAGGAACAGGCCACCTCTCAGCAGCCTGTATGATGCAGAGTACAGTGACAGGACTTCCAGTCTTTCCATGTAAGTCATGTTATGGAGGCCCTGGATTCTGTTGGTAAGAAACCTATGTGGTGTCTCCAGTTGCTGCAGGTGTCTGGTGAGGTACATACAGAAGGAAGCATTGTACTCAATTAGTGGTTTGATAAGGGTCAAGTACAGTGGAGCAATAACCTCTCTGGTCTTGGAAGCAATGCCTTTATTTATGAGATGCACAATGTAGAATACTTTTCTTACCACTATGGACACATGGTGATCAAAGTTTAGATTGCTATCAACAAAACTAGTACCAAAGCTCAAACCGATAAACCAAAAACAAGGCAAAATGCAGCTGCTGGAAACTGTAGTCTGATGAAATGACCAATTTAGATTGCTATCAACCTGTGTTTCTAAGTCTTGCAACACTGCATTTTAGCTTAGAGGAGTGCTATCTATGTCATAATTAGCAGGGGCTACTTCTTTGCCAAAGGTGATGATGAGGCATTTTTTTGCATTAAGTTTTAGTCCGTGAGTTTGGCACCAATCATTTGTCTGTGTCAGCCCTTTCTGTAACATGTTAACATATCCGGGGACTCTATGATTGTGCCCAGTTTATAGTCATCTGCAAACTTGGTAAGCCACAGGCCATCTACTGTCACCTGGACTTCAGAGAACTAGATTCCAAACAGCAGTGGGCCCAACACAGATACTTGCGGTACCCCACTCGTAACTGGTCTACTGGTGGAGGTGGACTCTCTAACTATGACAGTGTGTGTTCTGTCGGTGAGCCAGCTGAATATCCATCTAGTAATGTATCGATTAATGCCCAGCTGGGGGAGTTTCTCTATGATACCTGAATGGGGAATTGTGACAAAAGTCTTGATTAAATCTAGATAGGCAGTATGTACTGATTTGCCCTCATCCAAGGCTTTTGTGACATTCTCAAATAAGTCCACCAGGTTTATTAAGCAAGATCTACCCTTGAGAAAGCCAAACTGAGTCAGGTCAAGAGTTTGAAGATTGCCTATGTCCTTGTGGATAAGGTCTATGATGATTCTTTCCATGGCCTTGCAGATAAGGCTGGTTAGGCTTATGGGTTGATAGTTCCTAGGGTCAGTTGATGGACCTTCTTTGTGCAATGGCTTACTGTTGCTCCTTTCCACTCTGATACAATAAAGCCAGTTTTCAGGCTATGTGTGGTTCTGCAAGGTCTTGTTTTAGATAGTAGCATCCTGGGATGTTATCTGATCCCATAGAGGCTGTGCTTTTGGCCTTGGACAGTGCTTGTATGACCTATTCTTTGGAGATACTCAGTACAGAACTGGTGTTGGGAATGCTTTGGGATTTGTCAGGTGGGAAAAGGTGAGTGAAGTTATTGCCAAATCTGTCAGCTAGTGGGTCAGCAATCGCCTCAAGTTCAGTGTGAGTGGTACCATTTGTTATAAGTTTGGCACACAGCTGGCCATTCCCTCCTAGGTTTCGGAGGTAGATAAAGAATGCCTTATGATTGTCTTTAGCTAGGGATGTTAACTTAGACTTGTAGCTAGCCTTAGAGAACTTCACAAGATATCCAATTTGCTTGTTCAAGCTGCGGAGGTTGTTCTTCATCTGCTGAGTTAGCTCACTCCTCTACCTAGATATCAGTCTCTTTCTTTTGTTGTATAAATTATTTATACTTACAGTCCACTAGGGTGGCTTTTTTTTTTTTTTTTTTTTTTTTTTTTGGGAAGACCTGGTTTTGTTCCTGTTAGGCACAGCCATTTCACTGCATTTGTTTAAGTGGCTATATAGGGCAATTGTGTATTCCTCTGCATAGGCGTCATTGTTGTCGATGTTGTCAGGGACCTTGAAACTTTTTATACCATTGCTCAGTAAGCAATAGTTTGCTTTGCAGAAATTTTAAATTTTTATTCTCCTGTACAGGTGTCAGGTTTGAGCTTTACTTCAAATGAGACAGATTTATGGTCTGACCTTACCAGGGAGGGCAAAACACAGGGGGTAGAGCAGTGACCCCTCACATTAGTGATCACTAGGTACAGGATATTTGAGCCCCTTGTGGGGATGTGAACCAACTGTTCCAGGGCATTTGAATTAACAAAGTCCAGGAACCTAGTAGCGATTGTGTTTGTGCTCATGTAAGTCACCTGATTGATAAAAGGATAGGTGAAATCTCTCATGAACAAGGTGTCTGGATGTATATTGAGCAACTCTAGTAAGTCCAGGTAGGCAGTGTGATCCACCTGGTTCATGGTCAGCATGAAAAGGTATTTTTCCTATAGTTAATTGGACCTGGAGTAGTTCAAGAGAGTCATACTGTTTCACCAGTCTTGAGGTGTACTTGGATTTAATAAAAATAGATACACCTCCAACTTTGGTTCTTTCATGCTTGTTTTGGGGTCTGAACATTTGAAAGGTACTGCAGTCTTGTACAGCTGAGGTGCACTCGGTGGCCTTAAGCCAAGTCTCAGTGACTGCACAAATGTCAGCATCTTCCAAGGTGAGGAGTGCTTCCAGGGAGTGCAGTTTATTGTTTATGCTCCTGGCATTAATCAGCGTGACCTGCACAAATGTCAGCATCTTCCAAGGTGTTGAGTGCTTCCAGGGAGTGCAGTTTACTGTTTATGCTCCTGGCATTAATCAGCGTGACCTGCACAAATGTCAGCATCTTCCACGGTGAGGAGGCTTCCAGGGAGTGCAGTTTACTGTTTATGCTCCTGGCATTAATCAGCGTGACCTGCACAAATGTCAGCATCTTCCACGGTGAGGAGGCTTCCAGGGAGTGCAGTTTACTGTTTATGCTCCTGGCATTAATCAGCGTGACCTGCACAAATGTCAGCATCTTTCAAGGTGAGGAGTGCTTCCAGGGAGGGCAGTTTACTGTTTATGCTCCTGGCATTAATCAGCCGGACACTCAGTTTGTCTTTAGTGGAGTTTTTACACTGGAAGTTTTGTTGTTTGGACATTGCCTAAAACGGCACTATGGGGGAGGCAAGCATTTTTGCCAGTATCTGAAAACCTTGAGGAGACAGGTGAAGGCCATCTCTGGCAAGGCAGCATGGACTGTTGATCATGTCTTCCCAGGCAGACAATTGCTAGACCCGGTGTGACACCAGAAGCTAATCCAATTATTGAAAATAATCATTTTGTCTGTATTGTGGCTGCATCCTCGGTGAAGGTAGAATGCTGCTTAGGGCTAGGGACATACCTACCTGTTACACATGATCTAAGAGTTTGATCATGTCTCTCTTCATATAGTCCAGAGAGGTACATTTCAAGTCATTCACTCCAACACGTACTATGACAGAGTCATAACGGTTCAATATCATATGAGTGAATCGCACAAATTGCGAATACTTATAATATTAAACATACTGGACCTCAAAGTGCTTTTTCTGAGATTGCGGTACAGCGAAAAATAGGATACTTGCCCTTTCTTCACTGTAGTGCAATCTTGGAGTTGGAATATATATATTTAGCAGGGGTATGGGGGCCCAGCCCCCCACAATAGGAAGTTTGAGGTCCAGTAATTTCAATACTGTGAGCATTTGCAATTTGTGCGATTCACTCATGCGATATAGACCCAGTCATAACAATACTTGCTGCTGAGGGACTTGAGTGTGTATGTGATTTTATGGATCCTAGCACCTGATAGGCAGCTGAACATGACCTTCTCTCTGTTCAGTCTGGTGAGGGGAACATCTGTGTGTCACTATATAGTCACCTACAACCAGAACATTTGGTTTTGAGAAATTTTGCTTTAGGGGCTTAATTGTTGAGACACTGATATTTGCGTTATGTGTAGTGGTGGATTCTGTTCATGTACCAGTATGTGTACGTTGTTTGCACTTCAGAGGTCTCTGGAATTTTTGGTAGACTCTTAGTGAGTACTTCTGCATATGTGGGTTTATGTGTCTTGACCTTCTCTTGTGTGAGAAGGGAAGGTGTGTGTGCTGACAACCTGTTGTATGTCTTTGTTATGTGAGAGGTCTGATTCTAATTTCATAGTATAGTTACACCTCTCACATACTATATCTTTTTGCTTTAGGAGCAAGTGGTTGTCAGTATACATGAGACAATTACTATATTGCCTCAGGATGCCCATGTCAATCAGGTTGGCTGGAGAAATGGTGGGGAACTGTCTGTCCATTATGGCAGGTATAAACTGTAGTGATTAGTGGGAATGAGCTATTGGTCCAGGATCTGCTTGTGAGACTAACAAGGGCAGGTATTCTGTGGAAGGCTAAGGGTGGAAGACTGCGTCAACACCTCAGAATGTGGAGTTGAGCTGCTCATCGGGTAGCAATATGAACTGCATTGTGCACAGTCAGGCAGTGGAGCTAAGGAGGGTTCTGTAGCAGTTGTGAAGGGAAAATTGTTATTTCTAAGCATTTGTGTCTATACACAGCAGTGGTAAGCCCCATTGCATGGTGTGCAACTTTGTACAAACACAGTGCTTAAATACAAGTGAAATTAAACAGTTTAAAGACAAACTAGTCAGTGGGAGAGCCCTACACTGAGCCTTATTCCAACAATCCCGACTCAGATGTGTCCTGGGCTGCACACATCTGCCACAAGGGTGCAGGAGGGCCTTCTTAATGTAGGATGGCTGGTTTCACTGTTCAATTTATGCCAAACAGCCTAGATTCAGCAGATCCAAATCTAGCCTCTGCTATGAACTACATAAGTACTAGGATTTCAAAGTGCAGAAAAAGCAGTCAAACCAGCAAAAACAGCAAAAAATGAAAGAGCAGTTGAGCAAAATAGTGTTCAAAAAGTGCAATGCAGCTTAAAATATACTTATTTTTTTCTGATCACAGAGGATGCCTTGCTTGTGCATTTTCTGTTTGTGCATATCCTGTTTGCACACATCTTATTTGTACATATCATGTCTCTGTTTATCATGTTTGTACATATCCTGTTTGTACAAATCTGATGTGTGCATATCCTGTTTGTGTATCTCTGATGTGTGCATATCCTGTTTGTGCATATCTGATCTGTGCGTATCATGTTTATAAATATCATGTCTGTGAATATCCTGTTTGTGCATATCTGATGTGTGCATATCTTGTTTGTGCATTATCTGATGTTTCATATCCTGTTTATGAATATCATATTTGTGCATATCTTGTTTGTGCACATTTTATTTGTACATATCATGTTTGTGCATATCCTGTTTATGGATATCATGTTTGTGCATATCTGATCTGTGCTTATCCTGTTTATGAATATCATGTTTGTGCATATCCTGTTTATGAATATAGTGTTTGTGCATATTCTGTTTGTACATATCTGATGTGTGCATATCCTGTTTGTACATAGCTGATGTGTGCATATTCTGTTTATAGGTTCATAGTTTCATAGGTTGGTACTGAGCTATCTGCCTGAAGGCATATATTAGCCCAGCCACATTGTGCGGTATTCACCGCCCCTTTAGTAGTTCCCTAGACCCTTGTACTAGCAGCTAGTACCCTTGGCCCCTATCTAGTAGTGCTGTTGGTGATCCCCAGTGTGAACTTTCTGTTACCCATCCACTCATCAAGGTTCCTCTTGAAGAGTGATAGTGAGGGGCTCTGTCTTATGTAGATCGGGACCCTGTTCCATAGTAAGGGAAGTCTCTGCGAAGGGAATCTATCCCTCCAGCATGTTTTATTCATTGTTGTGTTGAGGTTTATATCCCTAGAGTGTGTAGCTTGAGTAGATTTGGTTTTGCTAAGATGGAGCATGTTCAACAATTCTGGGTTGGACATCGCTCTATACGTTAGACAGAGACCGCCTCTGAGAAAGCAGTATGCAACAGAGAACAGTCTTAGCTTTTTCAATTGTGCTGCATAGGGCAACTGTTTGAGGCCAGTAATTCTCTTGGTTAGGTACCTCTGTGGTCTCTCCAGCTGCTGGAGATGTCTAGCCAGGTACATTCCAATTGGTGCATTGTACTCAATAATGGGTCTGATGAGGGAAGAGTAGAGGGGCACCATTACATCCTTAGATCTTGATGCGAACCCTTTCATGATCAGATGGGTCACATAGAAGGATTTTCTAGCCACTTTGGTAACATGGTTATCAAAGGAAAGCTGGCTATCTACTTGGGTCCCTAGATCCCTTATTTCTTCTTCAGATTTCAGGGGATTACCTCCTATGTTGTAGTTTGTGGGTACTCTGTTTTTTCCAAAGGGGATTACTACACATTTTTTTATTTAGCTTGAGACCATGGCTTTGACACCATGCATCAGTCTCATTTAGGCCCTTTTGGAAGATCTCCATGTCAGCCGGAGACTCTATTATAGCACCCAGTTTGCAGTTGTCCGCAAACATAGTCAGCCACAGCCCTTCAGTGCTTGCCTGTACTTCTGAGAAGTATATGCCAAACAGGAGGGGCCCCAGGACAGAGCCCTGAGGCACACCACTTGTTACTGGTCTGGATTTGGACATAGATCCCACTACTCTTACTTTATGGGATCTGTCTGAGAGCCAGTTTGTGATCCATCTTGTGATATAAGGGTTTATGCCCAGGCTGGTGAGCTTATCAATAATACCCGAATGGAGAATGGTGTCAAATACTTTAGTAAGGTCAAGTAAGCCATGTGTACCTCCTTTCCCTTATCTATAGCCTGAGTAACTGTCTCAAAGAAATCCACCAGGTTCAGGAGGCATGATCTGCCCTTGACGAAGCCGAACTGTGTGGGGTCCAGCGACTGGAGGTTCCCAATCTCTCCATTTATGAGTTCCATAATGATTTGCTCCATAGCCTTACAGATCAGACTGGTCAGGCTTATTGGTTGGTAGTTCCCAGGGTCAGTTGTGGCCCCACCCTTGTGTAGCGGGACCACCATTGCCGTGCGCTATTCTCTGGGCACATATCCTGTGGAGAGGCTGAGACTGAACAGGGTATTAAGATGTGGGGTTAATTCCTTTTGGAGCTTGCGTATGACACAGCCTGGGCCACCATCTGGTCCCATGGAGGCAGTGTTTTTAGCTTTAGATAGAGCCTTTTTAACCAACATATCAGTAATAATTAGACTTACACAATCCCCAGGAATGGTAATAAGCCCGGTAGGTGGTGAGGGGGGAGAGAAATTTGCACTGAGCCTGTCAGCCAAGATGTTGGCAATGTCAGAAGGGTCAGTGTATTTTGTTCCATTTTACATGTTTGTGCAAATCCTGTTTATGAATATCATGTTTGTGCATATCCTCTTTGTGCATATCTGACATGTGCATATCCTGTTTGTGCACATGTCATTTGTACATATCATGTTGCACATATCATGTCTCTGTATATCCTGTTTGTGCATATCTGATGTGTGCATATCCTGTTTATCCTGTTTATGAATATCATGCTTTTGCATATCATGTTTGTGCATATCTAATGTGTGCATATCCTGTTTGTGTATATCTGATCTGTGCATATCCTGTTTGTGCATATCTGATCTGTGCATATCCTGTTTGTATATATCTGATGTGTGCATATCCTGTTTGTGTAGATCTGATGTGTGCATATCCTGTTTGTGCATATCTGGTGTGTGCATATTCTGTTTGTACATATCTGATGTGTGCATATCCTGTTTGTACATATCTGACGTGTGCATATCCTGTTTATGAAAATCATGTCTGTGCATATCTGATGTGTGCATATCCTGCTTGTGCATATCCTGTTTGTGCATATGTGATGTGTGTGTATCCTGTTTATGAATATCATGTTTGCGCAAATCCTGTTTGTGCATATCTGATGTGTGCATATCCTGTTTGTGCACATCTTATTTGTACATATCATGTTGTGCATATCATGTCTCTGTATATCTTGTTTGTGCATATTTGATGTGTACATATCCTGTTTATTCAGTTTATGAATATCATGTCTGTGCATATCCTATTTGTGCATATCTGATGTGTGCATATCCTGTTTGTGTATATCTGATGTGAGCATATCTTGATTGTGCATATCTGATGTGTGCATATCCTGTTTATGAAAATCACATCTGTGCATATCTGATGTGTGCATATCCTGTTTGTACATATATCTGATGTGTGCATATCCTGTTTGTGCATATCTGATGTGTGCATATCCTGATTGTGCATATCTGATGTGGGCATATCCTGTTTATGAATATCATGTTTGCACATATCCTGTTTGTGCATATCTGACGTGTGCATATCCTGTTTGTTCACATCTTATTTGTACATATCATGTTGTGCATATCATGTCTCTGTATATCCTGTTTGTGCATATTTGATGTGTGCATATCCTGTTTATCCTGTTTATGAATATCATGTCTGTGCATATCCTATTTGTGCATATCTGATGTGTGCATATCCTGTTTTTGTATATCTAATGTGAGCATATCTTGTTTGTGCATATCTGTGTGCATATCCTGTTTGTGCATATCTGATGTGTGCATATCCTCTTTGTGCATATCTGATGTGTGCATAACCTCTTTGTGCATATCCTGTTTGTGCACATCTTATTTGTACATATCATGTTGTGCATATCATGTCTCTGTATATCCCGTTTGTGCATATCTTGTTTGTGCATATCTGATGTGTGCATATCCTGTTTATGAATATCATGTTTGTGCATATCCTGTTTGTGCATATCTGATGTGTGCATATCCTGTTTGTGCATATCTGATGTGTGCATATCCTGTTTGTGTATATCTGATGTGTACATATCCTGTGTGTGCATATCTGATGTGTGCGTATCCTGTTTATGAATATCATGTTTGTGTATATCTGATGTGTGCATATCCTGTTTATGAATATCATGTGTTTGCATATTTTGTTTGTACATATCATGTTCGTTAAACTGGGTTTAATATGTAGTTATGTTTCAAAGGTTTGGAATATGATTGCAGGCATGTGGAAATATTTTGCAGAACTGAATGCTTTACGGCAGCTTTTGGCCATATTAAGTGGTGACTATGATGATCTGCAACATGCAAAATTCAACTGAAATGGCAAAATGTACAGATTGTGCAGTTGACAGAATAGGGATAGAGCTAGGACTTATGCACATTCAGGGGTGTCCCCTTCAGTATTCATCTCTGGAATATCAGTGAATCAAAGTAAAGACAATTACATAATGTATGGCAGGAAAACCTAGAGGTACAAATTTCATAAAGTATTTAAAATAAGATTTTACATGGACTGAATAATGAATGTCAAGCATGACTAAGTAGGTAAATGTTATACATCTAAAAAAGTCCCCCTTTAAGATGTACATCGACAGTCCAGGCTTTCAGTGATGCCTGTTGGTGGTGTGAGAGTGAAGCAAGTTTGGTACAGTGATGTGATTTGGTACATTCATGAAGTACAGAGCTTATATCATGTTCTAGCAGACACGTTTATGAGGTCCACATGTGTCATCCTCTCCCCAATTGATGCTATGACATTTTGGCTATTCACTGTTACTGATATTAATTATAATTTGTGTATGACATTGTATGCTTTGGAGGAAGCAGTTACTGCTTTAACAAGACAAATCTCATTCAACAACCTTCACAAGGAGGTAAACTGCACCTGCATTAGGGACGGTTTTTAACCACTGAACTACCTGGATGTTAGCTTTCTGTCTTTCTTTGGCTGCCTCCAACTTTCAGTGTTTAATTACACCTAGTATGTATTACCTTTGTGTTACTTTTGTGCATATTGCACATTATATGCTAGCTGAATGCTGGTATAACAGGTAAGGACTTCTCCTCATGGGTGTAATATACAGGATAGGTAAGGACTTCTCCTCGCGGGTGTAATATACAGGACAGGTAAGGACTTCTCCTCACAGGTGTAATATACAGGACAGGTAAGGACTTCTCCTCGTGGGTGTAATATACAGGAAAGGTAAGGACTTCTCCTCGTGGGTGTAATATACAGGACAGGTAAGGACTTCTCCTCGCGGGTGTAATATACAGGACAGGTAAGGACTTCTCCTCGCGGGTGTAATATACAGGACAGGTAAGGACTTCTCCTTGCGGGTGTAATATACAGGACAGGTAAGGACTTCTCTTCACGGGTGTAATATACAGGACAGGTAAGGACTTCTCCTCCCGGGTGTAATATATACAGGATTTGATTCTCATCTTTGATAATTGAAATTGGCTTAACATGGCCCACAAGGACAGCTAGGCTAGTACTTACCTGTAGAGATTTACCTATAATATATTGTAGCAGTACTTTATTTTCAAACTTCTAACTGCTTTCTGCAAAATTTTCTGTATCTTATCTATTTTTCAAAAACAGATACCAAATAGTAAGTACATGGAATAAAAAGCATGCATTTTCACTTCCTGCTACTGATCTTTGGACTCATTTTCATAGTTACACTTGAAAGATTCATGCCCAGAGAAGTCGTAACTGGATGTAGATGCCCGCCATCACTTGTAATGTGTTTCCTTATATATATATATATATATATATATATATATATATATATATATATATATATATATATAGGGGTACTGAATGCCATAACTGGATGTAGCTGAATGACAAACACTGCCCGCCATCCCTTGTAATGTGTTTCCTTATATATACGGGTACTGAATGTCATAACTGGATGTAGATGTCCACCATCCCCTGTAATGTGTTTCCTTATATATGGGGGTACTGAATGTCGTAACTGGATGTAGATGCCCGCCATCCCTTGTAATGTGTTTCATTATATATAGGGGTACTGAAAGTTGTAACTGGATGTAGATGAATGACAAACACTGCCCACCATCCCTTGTAATGTGTTTCCTAATATATATATATATATATATATATATATATATATATATATATATATGTATATAGGAGCACTGAATGTTGTAACTGGATGTAGATGCCCGCCATCACTTGTAATGTGTTTCCTTATATATATATATATATATATATATATATATATATATATATATATATATATGTTGGTACTGAATGTCATAACTAGATGTAGATGAATGACGAACACTGCCCGCCATCCCCTGTAATGTGTTTCCTTATATATATAGGGGTACTGAATGTCGTAACTGGATGTAGATGCCCGCCATCCCCTGTAGTGTGTTTCCTTATATATCGGGGTACTGAATGTCGTAACTAGATGTAGATGCCCGCCATCCCCTGTAATGTGTTTCCTTATATATATAGGGGTACTGAATGTCATAACTGGATGTAGATGCCTGCCATCCCCTCTAATGTGTTTGCTTATATATAGGGGTACTGAGTGTTGTAACTGGATGTAGATGAATGACAAACACTGCCTGCCATCTGTTGTAATGTGTTTCCTAATATATATAGGGGTACTGAATGTCGTAACTGGATGTAGATGCCTGCCATCTCTTGTAATGTGTTTCCTTATATATGGGGGTACTGATTTTCGTAACTGTATGTAGATGCCCGCCATCCCCTGTAGTGTGTTTCCTTATATATGGGGGTACTGAATGTCATAACTGAATGTAGATGCCCGCCATCCCCTGTAATGTGTTTCCTTATATATTGGGGTACTGAATGTTGTAACTGGATGTAGATGCCCACCATCCCCTGTAATGTGTTTCCTTATATATATTGGGGTACTGAATGTCATAACTGGATGTAGATGCCCACCATCCCCTGTAATGTGTTTCCTTATATATGGGGGTACTGAATGTCGTAACTGTATGTAGATGCCCGCCATCCCTTGTAATGTCTTTCCTTATATATACGGGTACTGAATGTCGTAACTGGATGTAGATGCCCGCCATCCCCTGTAATGTGTTTCCTTATATATGGGGGTACTGAATGTCATAACTGGATGTAGATGCCCGCCATCCCCTGTAATGTGTTTCCTTATATATGTATGGGTACTGAATGTCGTAACTGGATGTAGATGCCCGCCATCCCCTGTAATGTGTTTCCTTATATATGTAGGGGTACTGAATGTCGTAACTGGATGTAGATGCCCGCCATCCCCTATAATGTGTTTCCTTATATATGTAGGGGTACTGAATGTCGTAACTGGATGTAGATGAATGACAAACACTGCCTGCCATCCGTTGTAATGTGTTTCCTAATATATATAGGGGTACTGAATGTCGTAACTGAATGTAGATGCCCGCCATCCCTTGTAATGTGTTTCCTTATATATGGGGGTACTGAATGTCGTAACTGGATGTAGATGCCCGCCATCCCCTGTAATGTGTTTCCTTATATACGGGGGTACTGAATGTCGTAACTGGATGTAGATGCCCGCCATCCCCTGTAATGTGTTTCCTTATATATGTAGTGGTTCTGAATGTCGTAACTGGATGTAGATGCCCGCTATCCCCTTTAATGTGTTTCCTAATATATAGGGGTACTGAATGTCGTAACTGGATGTAGATGCCCACCATCCCCTGTAATGTGTTTCCTTATATATATATATATATATATATATATATATATATATATATATATATAGGGGTACTGAATGTCGTAACTGGATGTAGATGCCCGCCATCCCTTGTAATGTGCCACAAACGATAACGTAACTCCAGGCGAGTAAAGTGTCCATTACCAGATAAGAAATAACAGTCCACAAGCTCATATACGGTAACTAAGACACAGGCAGGCTTCTTAAAACTCCAAAAATCAACAGCAAAAAGTTCTATTCGTAAAATAACTCAAAATTCCCAATTAAACTTAGATGAACGTTCTTTATTAGGTACAGTTAGCGCTTTCACTTCCTCGGCTTCATCAGACAGATGCCCGCCATCCCCAGTAATGTGTCTCCTTATATATTGGGGTACTGAATGTTGTAACTGGATGTAGATGCCCGTCATCCCTTGTAATGTGCTTCCTTATATATGGGGGTACTGAATGTCCTAACTGTATGTAGATGCCCGCCATCCCTTGTAATGTCTTTCCTTATATATACGGGTACTGAATGTCGTAACTGGATGTAGATGCCCGCCATCCCTTGTAATGTGTTTCCTTATATATGGGGGTACAGAATAAGAATGGGAGTGTCATTACCTATAATTATATATTGCATATATAACTGCTATGCTTTGTTCTTGTTGATGTAGATGTTTCAAATAAGAAATATTCTCATTTTGTTTTCACTGTATTGTTGTTCTTTTTTTATCCTTGGTTGATCAGGTTAGTCCTACTACAGGTGGTGGCATCTCTTCATAAGAGACCTGAGGCAGCATGTATACTGCTTGGGAAACTTTAGCCAGCACATTAGGGAACTCCAAGTACTCTTTCTGAGTTTTTTTTTTACATCCATAGGCACTACCACCAACTCATGCAGATGGAGTTTTGGTTTAACTGGTCATCTGAAGGATAACCCAACCTTTATGTTGTACTGCTGTATCAAAAATTGATCTGCCTTGTACAGGAAAAGAACGCACAGCCTTCTGCACCAAAGGTGAATGTCTTACCGTTTGTGCCACTGACAGCTGTTTTTTGGACATAGGCACTCCAACAGTTCTGATAAATTGCTGTACAATGCTTGCAGAAATGTGCCCTTTAAAATGTCAGAAAGAAACTGTGTTGTGTCATTTCCCTTCTAATTAAGAAAACACATCACAAGACTAACTCTGGAGTGTCTGCATCTTCCCCTAGAATCTGTAAAATCAAGCAATCAGAACCAGAATGAATGATGTCAGGAGGAAATAATATATTTATTTTAAATTAGATGACACTAATAATTTCTTTCTCATCACTGATAGGGAAACATTACACAGGCATGCTAGCTAAATACTTTGGTCCCTTCCCAATTATGCCCCAACACTTTACTCCCCTCACAATACGTATCATACCTCTGAACTGTCCAGATTTTCACAGAATGCCCAAATTCTTGCCTCATATTTTTCATGTATTCCTCATAAAATTTTAGTTTTTTTCACAACTCACTGGGATGATCTGAGCATTGAACTCACTAAATAATGACATACATTTAAGTTTCAGACTTCAAATCCTTCAGAAATTGTATGTTAAAACTAACCATATTACACTAACAACTTTCTAAGTTTATAACAGCAATATATAAAATACGTCCGTATTTTTAGGCCTTTGTCCCCCCATTTTTTTCAGACTTTGTACAGATTTCTTTCACTAAGAGGTCGAGAGGTATGAATCAGTTCCATACAGTGATCTCTGTTTTCCAGTTTTAAGACTCACAATCTGTGAGATAATAGTCTCTTCAGTATAAGATTTTATTTATTTTACATTTGTGGGAAAGTCCTACTGGACACAGGTCCATTTTCAGCGGAGGCCCAGGCAGAAAAGCTCCAAAATACAATACATGTGAGAAATATAAGGATACATATAAGCATACAGTAAAGTAGAGATTAACAAACTCGAAGTAAACATTGCAAAAAGTACATAAGTCAACATTGAAACAGCACTTGATTTTTTTTTTTTTTTGATAAAAACATGAAATTGCAGTTTAGGCATAGATGATATGAAGGGTAAAAGCAGGCCAGTAATAATGTTTATTGACATAAGATATTTGGTTGAGGCAATAGGTAATGTTTGCCAGTATTATAGAAGATATATATTAGTTCAGTAAAGTAAATATCAACAGTTTAACAAACTTTCCTGGGGAAAACTGGTGACCCTTATCAGGATCCTTGCAACAGTGGTATGGCTTAACCTGGGGGGGTACCATGAGCAAAGCCAGTTATTTAAATAGTTGGTTTTCAGGAGTGTTTTTAAATTGCACAGTAGAGGTAGTAGAAGTTATGTGAGATGTTATGTAAGATCTATATACTTTTTTATTTACGATTTGTTCACTGAGTAAGTGGGCATCTATTGACCCTTTTCAGTCATCACCCAAGCTCAAAGAGCAGAAAAATACATTGTAGTCTTTCCAATCAAAAGGGCGGCCACGGTGGTGTAGCAGTTAGTGTTGCTGCCTCACAGCAAGCGGTTCTCTGGTTCAATTCTCTGTGGGGGTGCCTTCTGTGCAGAGTCTGAATGTCCTCCCTGTGGTTGCATGGGTTTCCTTCAGATGCTCCAGTTTCCTCCCACATCCCTAAAAACATGTAGTAGGTGGATTGGACACTCTAAATTGGCCCTAGGTGTGAGTGCGTGCATGTGTGTGCCTTCTGTGGAAGGTTGGGTGCCGGGCTGGCAACTCGACACCATAAAACTCCACTGCCAATCATGAGTGGACAGATGATCCGCTGTGGTGACCCCTAACTGGGAAAAGCCGAAAGTAGAAGAAGTCTTTCCAATCAAAACTGAATGAGTACATAGCAGCATATAGAAAGGAAGATATATAGTCAGACTGCATTGACAGAAAAAAAAAATCAATGCAAGCTAAGAAATGCAAAGCAGTGCAATCATATATATATATATATATATATATAATACATAAACTCCTATAATCATATTGTATTAAAGATTTAAATTCAGTGTAGTGTAGCTGTTTCTCTAATAATGAAGTTACTTTAACATTTAATCACAAAAATAAATCCATTGTTATACCAACACATAACTTCACTTCATCTGTTCAAGTTTACTTTGACTGTATTAAAGCAATAACCCACGGCTGGGTGTGGGTAATGCTGGATTTACCCATGGTTGGCGTGGTTTGGTCACGAGGGTATAGTGACTAAACCACGCCAACCATGGGTAAATCCAGCATTACCCACACCCAGCCGTGAGTTATTGCTATTATACAATGGTGTTAGTTTTGTGTTGTGTTATGTTTGTGTTGTTGTTTAGATTTTTGTTTGCTTTACTTTGTATTCTTCCACTTTTTGTGAGATAAAATAGTCCACACTTTTACGTCATGTTTACTGTTTATTTTACTTGTTTTTTTTAACTTAAATACAAGTTATTATTAATTTTTCAAGAGATCTTAGTAAAAAATGAAGGGATGTATAACAGGGGTGCGTGCTTATTAATGTGGTGTCCGTAGTGTTGCCCAATCTGTTTTAAGTGCAGGGAAGCTGTTTTTGTACCTCTTAAATGCAGGGAAGTATAAGTGTCAGGGAGAACATACTGTAATTGCCTTTTTTATTTGGTGTTCATAGGTTCATAGGTAGGTACTAGGCTATCTGCCTGAGGGCATTTATAAGCCTAGCCAGAGTGTGTTGGCGTTCGCTGCCCCATTGATTAATTAACTGAGCCTCTGAAGTGATCCCAGGGGTGTATTTTCTGTTACCCATCCACTCGTCAAGGTTTCTCTTGAAGAGTGTTAGTGAGGGGCTTTGCCTGATGTAATCTGGAATTTTGTTCCAAAGCATGGGGAATCTCTGTGACAGGAATTTATCCCTCTAGCATGTTCTATTTATTGTTGTGGCAAGGTTTAGCTCACTAGAGCGTGTGGCTCGCAGTGACTTGTATTTCTTTAGGTGGAGCATGTCCATCAATTCTGAGTTGGACATAGCTTTGTAAGTCAGGCAGAGATCACCTCTGAGTCAGCGATATGCCACTGAGTACAGCCAGAATTTTTTCATTCGGGCTGCATAGGACATATGTTGGAGACCAGTAATCCTCTTGGTGAGGTACTTTTGTGGTCTTTCCAGCTGTTGTAAGTGTCTTGTGAGGTACATCCCAAATGGGGCATTGTACTCAAAGACGGGTCTTATGAGTGATGAGTAGAGGGGCACTATAACCTCTTTATTTCTAGATGCAAACCCTTTAGTAATTAGATGGGCCACAGAGAAGGATTTCCTAACTACTTTGGCAATATGATTGTCAAAGGAGAGATTACTATCTACCTGGGTCCCAAGATCTCTTATTACCTCTTCTGTATTAAGGGGGCTGCCACCTATGTGGTAATTCATGGGTGTTTTATTTTTCCCAAACAGGATGACTATGCATTTTTTGGCATTTAGCTTGAGGCCATGACTTTGACACCAGGTGTCTGTCTCAGTAAGGCCCTTTTGGAGGATGTCCGTGTCAGCTGGAGAGTCAATTATGGCTCCCAGTTTGCAGTCATCAGCGAACTTAGTTAGTCATAGTCCTCCCGAGTTTGCCTGTACATCTGAGACTTCTCAGACTTATGCTGAACAGTAGGGGTCCCAGGACTGAGCCTTGTGGGATACCACTTGTGACTGGTTTAGACTCAGACCTGGAGCCTGCTATTCTTATTGTGTGAGTTCTGTCTGTAAGCCAGTTGGCAACCCATCTCATGACGTAGGGGTTTATGTTCAGGCTGGTGAGTTTTTCTGTAATACCTGAGTGGGGAATGGTGTCGAAAGCCTTGGTGAGGTCAAGGTAGGCTGTGTGAACCACCTTTCCCTCATCTATGGCCTTGGTGACTGTCTTGAAGAAGTCAACCAGGTTTAGTAGGCATGATCTGCCCTTAACAAAGCAGAACTGGGTTGGGTCAAGTGTTTGGAGGTTCCCCATGTCTTTGTTAATGAGTTCCATGATGATGCGCTCCATAGCCTTGCAGACCAGACTAGTCAGGCTTATGGGGGGATAGTTACCAGGGTCAGTTGTGGCCCCTCCTTTGTGGAGAGGAATAACTGTTGTTGTGCGCCTTTCTATGGGCACATAGCCTATGGAGAGGCTGAGGTTGAACAGCATGTATAGGTGGGGGGTTAGTTCGTTCTGTAGTTCATGCCAGATGCAGCCTGGGACACCATGTGGTCCAATTGACGCTGTGTTTTTGGCTTTTGAAAGGGCTGTTTTCACCTGCTTCTGTGATTTGTGGGACACTACACTTTTCCGGTATTGTTGTGGGCCCTTTTGGAGGTAAGAGGGGGAGGGGGGTGAAGTTTGCACTGAGTCTATCTGCCAGGATGTTGGCAATATCAGTAGGTTCAGTATATTTTGTGCTATTTTGCACAAGTTCAGTGCGTATCTGCGAGTTGCCACTTAGATTCTTAACATAGCTAAAGAAGGCTTTGTGGTTATCTTTCGAATCCTTGGCTATTTTTCTTTCTTTCTGGTGTAGTTATTAATGTTGTTTTATTTAGTAAATGTATATGAAGCTACAGTGTGTATGAAAAGGATAGCTTTCAAACTTTTAGTTTTTTGGCTAAAGCCAGAGTTAATGAGATACAAAGATTCATAATCAGTGATGATATTTTTTTTAAATGATTTTGTTACTTTTGTATAGTAATGTAGCTTTCAATCTGTTGTTGCGTGCGGGTAACGTGTTAAACTTAATCACTTACAGGGGCTCTCAGTAAGTGGCAATTATCTTTTTCTATAAAGGTTTTATGTTACTTTTGCATAGTAACGTAGGTTAGAAAGCCGGGCAGTTATCATGTACTTGTATGCGTGTAAGGTGTTTTTAAAGGTTTTTTTTTTATTTAAGATGTGCGGTATTTGTTTTGTTTGTAAAATAAAGTTGTCAGTAGTTGGAAATTGTATTGTGCTTGCAGGTTAGGTGTTTTACGCAAGGTTTTGTTCATTTGAAGTTGTGGCTGCATGATACATTAGCAGCCGTACTTCTTGCTTAGGTTACCTTCGATTTACAATGTGCACGCTGCTTGAATTGGCCAATCAGCATGCACGTTTGTCGTGTCTGCCGATATCTCATTGTATAATTACTTTTAACACACACAGACACACACACACACACACACACACACACACACACACACACACACACACACACACACACACGCACACGCGCACACACACACGCACACACGCATGCACGCGCACAAACACACACACGCACACACGCACACACACACACACACACACACACACACACACACACACACAAACATATATGGACACCGGCACAAACACATACAAACACACAGGCACAGGCACACACACACACACACACACACACAGACACACACAGACACACACAGACACACAGACACACGCACACACACACACACAGACATATATGGACACAGGCACAAACACATACAAACACACACACACACACACAGACAAACACACAGATACACACACACACACACACACACACACACACACACACACACACACACACACACACACACACACACACACACACACACACACACACACACACACACACACACACACACACACACACACACACACACACACACAGACAAACACACAGACAGACACACACACACACACACACACACACACACACACACAGACAAACACACATACACACGCACACACACACACACACACACACACACACACACACACACACACACACACACACACACACACACACACACACACATATAAAGTGTATTATCACCTTTTCCCCCCACCACTTTTTTCTCTTCACTATAGAAAATACAGATACAAACAGGAGTCGCATAATTAACATGCAGAAAAGTATTTATTTATTAGTTATTTTAGTTATTTTAGTTTTTTAATGGGGTAGTACACTGATCACTATAGACAATGCCCAGGTGAACAGATTCACAAAAGAAAAAAAAAGAACAAATTCACAAACACAAAGTAATCACAAGAGATAGATAATACTGTAGACAATTGATGCAATATGTAAATAATATCAAATGTGAATTAATTTTAGTTGTAAATCTGATATGGAAACAGCAGCTGAGAATAAAGGTTCCAAGTAGAAGTGATGCAGGACAGGAGGGAGTTAGGTTATTTGTCCAGTGGAAAAGCACTTGCAGTCTGATCTTTGATGAAGGTGTCTTTTGAGTTGAACTCTCTAGGTGGGGAAAGACGAGACTTATTTAAAGTGAAGGGCCAAATGCTCCACTCAACAGGCTGAGCAATGAAAATGAATGGTTAGTTGCCTGTCATGTATCAAGATATGCAACATCACTAGAGCCCTCCAATCCCTTCACCCAAGATACTCATATGACCTGGTCATTGTGCACACTGGAGTGAATGATTTGTGATGTACCTCTTTGAATGAAGAGAGAGACATTGTGGAGCTCTCAGGATATGCTTCTGGGAAGGATGTAAAAGTAGCATAGACCAGTACCTTACTATTACAAAGAATGATACTGCAATGCAAACAAAAAATAATCAACTATAATTATTGGCTTAACTACCTGTGTCATTCTAGGGGATCCAGTACATATTAGCCTGGGATGAAATGGCTGAGAACCCCAACTGTCTTGATAGAGATGACCTGCATCTCTCTCCTTATGACTTCCATGCATTGACTAAGACATTTTCTTCACCCCTAGTGCCTTTTTTGGCAAAGTCAGTTTCATCAAACATAGCAAATCACAATCTGCTCACTGTCTAAAGAAAACGTTGCAGTCCTTATAGGCATTCCTAAACCTTGAAGATATTGATATATATGTGTAGTTACTGAATCATGGTTTTAGAACTGTATAACCACCAGCACCGTATAGGAACTAGAACTAGAACTAGAACCATATAGGATTTTACACCCTACCACTCCATCAGCTACACACACAAATCAGACATTGTAACTGGTCGAGGTGTATCTTTATTGTTGAGAAACCCTCCAAATTCATAATCCAGGAAGATGTCATAGAACTAATCCACATTCTTATTATAGCTTTGTAGGTGTTTACAAGGCTAATGACCACAAAGGCCTGTTTAAGTCTAGTCATGCATCCCAAATCTCTGACAAGTTCTGGTACCCTTAATAAGTGTAAGCAGGAGCTTGGGAGATGAAACATTTACAAGCAGGGGCTTGGGAGAAAAACCATATACAGACTGCCTGTTTCAATTAGAGAAATAGGTGCCAAGCCAGGGATGAATTTCCTATTCCCCGTCCAGCTGTCCAAGTTGCACTTGAATTGGGTTGGGGAGGAACTCTGCTTCACATGGATGGGGAACCTGTTCCAGAGAAGAGGTAGTCTCTGGGATACATACCTGTCTCTCCAGCAGGTGTGTGAATGATGCAACATCAGTGATCCAGAAATCAAAAAGACATTTTTAGCTATGAGGAAAACCAAATCTTTATGGCAGTCCTTAGGTTACATGGCAAATGCCTTTTTGGAAAAAGGGACCCAAGCAAGCTGAGAGGGCAAAGACCTGGAACCAAGTGGTTATGGGTATAAATGCTGTTAGCAGAAGTATTCTCACATTAAACGCAGTGCAAAAAAGAGAGTCAGTGATATGGTATGACATGAGTGTGATGGCAAGGCAGGTGGTGATAGCACTACTGAGGGGAGACATCATGAGGAATACCTCCTCGCAGTTCAGGGGGATGACTGTAAAACACTTCAGTCTCCTAATTCTCCACACAACATAAACTTATACAACTTCTCACAACTAATAAACTCTACTTCCAGGCCCTCAAATCACTTCTCTTCTGGTAGTACTCTTTCTGGATTCTTGTTTCACACCCCCCAATATAGCTCTGACAACGGTACCCTACCTGACACTCTTAGCGATCAGCTTCCCACTTTCAATCGTCACCTTCCCTCAACCTTACAACTATCCCGCTCTTAAATCTCTTCCCAGTCTCTCAAAAACTCCAGCCCTGAAAAGTTCTCCAGCTCTCTAAAACACACAAACTGGAGTCCTCTAAAAGTGCTCTCCCTAGATAATACAGTAGCCTACTTGAATACTACATTCTTAACCTGTTAAATATCCTTGCTCTCTCCAGAACTAAAAGAATTAAAAGTAAAACTGTCCCACGATTAAGCAAAGAAACTACAACCATTATGCATCTCCGTGACAAAGCTTGGAAACATTACCAGAAAAATAAAACCCATACCACCCTGACTGAATATAAGCTACTATGTAACAAAGTAAAAACAAACTTGTTGTGTCTGACCACAAATCTTACTTCTCCACCCGTCAAAATAGCCACAAGTCCAACCCCAAAAATTCTGGAATGGCATCTCCACCCTCCTCAATCTTGGCAAAAGAGACAACCCATGCCCTGACCCAAATGTCCCAGACTTCTCCTTAGCCACCCAATTTAACTCCTTCTTTATTAATTCTATAGCCAAACTAACTACTTCCTTCCTTAACAAAGCATCACTTCCACTTCCTCCTATCTCTCCTTCCCTTAACACTACCACCTCCCACCCCCCTGCCTTCACTATCAAACCCATTCCTATCTCCACCATAAAAAACTCCTTCAGAAACTGAAACCATGCTCACTTGCCCCTGATGACCTTCCTTCCTACTTCCTCAAAATGGCTGCCGATGCCGTCGCCTTTCCCATCTCCATTCTAACAAACCGCTCAATCCTAGAAAACTATGTACCCCTCCTCTGGGAAAAGGCCTATATCATTCCCTTTCACAAAGAAGGTAACAACAACATTCCCAATTGAAAACTATGTACCCCTCCTCTGGGAAAAGACCTATATCATTCCCCTTCACAAAGGAGGTAATAACAACACCCATCTCCATTCTAATAAACCGCTCAATCCAGGAAAACTATGAACCCTTCCTCTGGAAAAGGCCTGTATCATTCCCCTTCACAAAGGAGGTAATAACAACATTCCCAGTTTCCAGCCAATCACTATCTTATTCCCTGTCTCAAAAGTTCTAGAAACGTGTATCCACTTCAACTTTTACCCTACCTTACAGACAACCACCTACTTACCCACACAACATGGTTTTAGACCTGGCCACAGTACCACAACTGCTCTCCTCTCCTTCCTTGAAACCGTCAACAAAGCCTGGGATTCCAACTGTCTAGTGTCCACCCTGCTTCTGGACTTATCTAAGATCTTTGACACTATCTCCCATAACCTTCTCCTATCTAAACTCTCTAATTTAAACCTATCCCACTCTTCTGTCAACTGAATTTCTAGTTACCTCTCTGACAGGCAACAAGCTATCAAATGGAAAAAAGCCACCTCCTCCTTCCTTAATACACCTACAGGCGTACCACAGAGCCCCATATTGGGTCCCCTGCTGTTCAACATTTTCATAAATGAATTCCACCAAAACATTCCTAGTGGTAAAACGATTCAATATGCAGATGACTCTATGATAATCTGCTCTGCCACTTCCTCTGCCACTCTCTTAAAACTAACTCAGGATGCTTTCTCTTATACCTTTGTATTGTCTTCATATTATATTGCTGTTCATGGACTCTATTGAAAATGGGCTCTTCTTGGCCCAGTGGACTATCCTGGTAAACAAACTGTAAAATAAAAAATAAATAAATAAATAAAGACACATGCTAATGGCATTCACATAATCGGACATGGCGTGGATATTGGCTATTACTCATGTCTACAGAATCAATAGAGATTTGGTCAGAAGGTTGGTTTGACCAGTGTAACATATTTCTTTATTGAAATGAATGGTGGCGAACCCTCCATTTCTGCCCATAATGATATTGAACATGGGGTGCATAACTGTTAAACACACCTCATTACACAACATACAGTAGCGATCACCAGTATCTGAATGGTAATGTGTTCAAGTAATTCCTTTACAGTGTCAGCAGCAGAAACAAGCAGGTCCACTACATCAGCAAAGTTAGAATATATCAGCAGCAGACAGAAGGATGGTGCTGATAATGATAATATGCCAATATTTATGGCACAGCCTGAGGAAAGTGGTACACAGTCACCACGTTTAGTGGCAGTGGCAGTATCTTACACCCTGCAACATGCTAGCAACTCTGCAGGAAGTGACACTGGATTATAAAGTCAAATAGATGGTGACATTACACTACAGGTTGTACAGGGAAAAAATCCAAGCACGTCAACACTAGTGTCTCCAGACCTACAGGAACATCTTCTGGATGATGCACAAATTCAGGGGTAGCAGTGTCCATAGTGACACCTTTAAAAGAGGTGCAAGATACAAGCATATGTTGTGGCTACTTCAGGAAACAAGTAAAGCATTTGCTGCCTAACAGTGAATGTGCCATGATGTTGTTAAGGATTAGTGACCGCCACAGTGAGTTGGTTGGAAATGGTCAGAATCCTCCAGTGTGTATGTGAAGATTACGATTGCTGCAAGAAAATGGTAGAGATTAGCAATAAGGCTGTGATCACATTGGTCCATGGTATGGTGGCCCACCAAGCATTAGTGGCCTCCACCATTCGTAAACCAAATAGGAGTCAGTGTTGAAAGAGAAAGGGGATGGGGTACTGTCCAGACCTGTGGGGACAGAGCAAATCACACTACAAGTCCATCTCAAGATGGTAGTGGAAATAGTAGGGTGGACCACACACAGTTACATTAGCATTCATTTACACATAGCAAACCCTCTCATTCAAGGTCCTGGTTCAGCATCACTGTGACATCAGTGTATATGGAATCAGTTGCATCAAGTAAGTCACCATTCAGCTCTCATGACATGATCTCCTTGAGAACACATGCAGCTTCACCTGCCCTCGATTTAGTAGGCTTCAATTATTTCACATATGATCTTGATCTGCTTTGACTCAGACTGCACATTTCATGCACTTAACAGTATGAAGCAGCACATTTGACTATCATACCTTTCAATACAATGATGCCAATGTTTAACTTCAAATAGGTTCTGAGGTTCTTAAGTAAGTACTAGGCTAGCTGCCTGTCTGGGAAAATACAAGCATAGATAACTTCTCCTTTCATGCTTGAATTAGCTTATTCCTTATGGTTATTGAATGGCCTTACCTATCCCATGGTTGATAATTATATTTTACCCCTAAGGAAAATAACTGGATTATTTCTACTCAGATATCTGAGCTGTTTGGCTGGCTGCTATCTACCTGTAATCAAATGCATTACAAGCTGAGTTAAACTTGTAGTATTACAGATAGTACTGCATTTTATATTTCTGTTTAATTATTTGTTTCATTGAATATTGTGGTCTCTCTATCTCTGCAGTTACTCCACTACAACTGTAGCAAACTGGTTTCATTGGGGGTTATTGTTGTTTTAACTTCTTTGATATTTGATGTTTAACTCTTACTCTACAGGGTTTCTCTGTGCTTATAAGTGTTAGTCACATATCTTTGAATTTATTTCTGCTCAAATATCTGAGCTGTTTGGCTGGCTGCTATCTACCTGCAATCAACTGTATTACAAGCTGAGTTAAGTACAAACTTGCAGTGTTACAGATAGTACTGCATTTTATTCTTCTGTTTGTTTCATTGAATATTGTCGTCTCTCTGTCTCTCAGCACTTAGCCCGCTACAAGTGTAGCAAATGGTTTCATTGGGGGTTATTGTTGTTTTCACTTCTTTGATATTCGGTGTTTAACTCTTAGCCTAGAGGGTTTCTCTGTGCTTATAACTGTTTGTCACGTAGCTGTGAATGTATTTCTGCTCAAATATCTGAGCTGTTTGACTGGCTGCAATCTACCTGCAATCAACTGTATTACAAGCTGAGTTAAGTATAAACTTGCAGTGTTGCAGATAGTACTGCATTTTATTTTTCTGTGTAATTATTTGTTTCCTTGAATATTGTGGTCTCTGTGTCTCTCCACAGTTAGTTTTCCACTCTCCCTCCCTGTTCTTGTTGTGGTTTGTGTTTGAACACTCCTTCTGGGTCCATCTCATTTGCTCACTCAACTGAGTACAGTGAGATCATATTTTGATTTCTGGCACTCCTACTACTCCCATCTCTTCAGCTCTATCCACTGTGTACAGAGAGAGCATTTAGGAAGGACAACCCCTGTAGTCCCTTAATCGTGCTGTATTCCATCCCTCTTCACTAAAAAAAACTTTATTCAGCTGCTCTTACTGTAACTGTCTTCTATCTTCTTTATTACCCTAGTTTGCTGTTCTGTGTGCTCTTATGTGTTCAAGTGCTCTTATTCTGCACTTATTACTGCTTGTTAGTAGCCTGATTAAATTTGTCTGCTATTCTATGTGTCTTAGTTTTGGTTTTAGCACTTGTGCTTCAGGCCAGTTATTTTACATTTAAGGTTTTTGTGGACAAACCCTGCTTTCCCATAGTCTACCAAGTATTCAGAGCACTGCATTTTTGTGAATTTGTACAGAGCTGATATAGCAAAGAGTTAAACTCTCCTGACTGCGAACAGAGTTGGAACCTTTTCCCATCTTATATTCCAAAATGATAAGTACACTTTCTGCAACTCAGTCTGCACTGTTCTGTGTTTATATATTTGCTGTATTTTTATGTCCTTTATTGTTGTTTGCACTGTTCTGTGTTTATACATTTGCTGTATTTTTATGTCATTTATTGTTGTCTGCACTGTTCTGTGTTTATATATTTGCTGTATTTTTATGTCCTTTATTGTTGTCTGCATTGTTCTGTGTTTATACATTTGCTGTATTTTTATGTCCTTTATTGTTGTCTGGACTGTTCTGCATTTATACATTTGCTGCATTTTTATGTCCTTTATTGTTGTCTGCACTTTGTTTCTCTGAGTAGTTCAGAAGCTAGTATCAAGTGATGGTTGTTGAGCCAGTCAGTCTTAACTGTTTGTCATTGCCTGAGGTATTTTCTGTGTTGTACTTCCATTGCTAGAATCTCCTTGTGTTCTGTCTGAGTGTGCTTCTCAAACAATCTGGAAATATACAGCTGATAAGTATATTTTTTGGCACTTTTTAACTGTTCAGAGTTCTGCACTGTCTTAATCTTTGCTTGACTGAATTCTTTATATATCTGCTAGCATTGTTTTCTGATACTCAAAGTGCCTCCATTTTAATTTTGTCCTAATTTACTGCTTTATGCACTTGTTTTTAGTTGTTTTTTAATTTGACTGAATTCTTTATATATCTGCTAGCATTGTTTTCTGATGCTCAAAGTACCTCCATTTTAATTTTGTCCTAATTTACTGCTTTATGCACTTGTTTTTAGTTGTTTTTTAATTTAATTGCATTTATTTAAACAGTATTTGCTTTAATACTGCTACACACTCAAATGTGCTAGCTTGCACTGCATTTGAATTGTTTTTACTGTTGTTTTAGCTGATTTTCTGTAAAAAAAAGTTCTAAGCTTGTTTCCCACCTTTCCTGTAACTAGTCTAGCCCAGATACAGGTTTGCTGTATCCTGGACTGTTTATAAGCTTCTGAGCCCACCCCAAGTCATTCTGTGTTGGAGGGAAGCCTTCTAGCTTATCAATGGGAGTGGTAAGCACTTGGTAGCCTATCTACCACAAGCAGAGTGGTTTTTGGCCCAAAAGTTGTACATTATTGTCTGTTTGAGCTGTTTTTCCATCCCCTTTAACTTTCTGGTTTAAAATCCTGCATTTGTGAGGGTTTACACTTGTTTAAGCTCCACCTAGCGGTGCCGAGCTGAGGTAAACTATAATTTGTGCCAGTTTTTCCCTTAGATCTTGCTGGTTCTTTCTTTCTTGGACTTCAAATACCTTTATCATTTTGCACTTCAACAGGTTTTTGAAGCAATTATTGAAGCACACCTAAGTGCCATCAGCACTAGCTGTTCTTCACGGAAATAGCTCCAGTACTTAGTAGTTATGACCACCCCTCTTGGTATGTTTAAAAGGCAGCTCACTGTGCTTTATCCTATTAACCTGGTGCACTTGGGAATTCTGAGGCAGTGTAGCAACTGCCTCATGCACACAGACAACCCTCTCCTCTTACCTCCCAGCACTCAGACTTGTGAGAGATGCACTTATATCACCAAATTGGAAGCTACACACTCTCCAGCAAAGACCAGACTAGCTGGTCAAGAGGAGAAGGTCAACACCTGCACCACACCACATGGAACACATAGACCTCCAGAACGCCCACTATCACATCTATCACATAAAAACACAAACCACACACCCACCTTCATGGAGGCTCTCAATAAAAATGTACCCAAACAGCAGAGACCTCCAAGACAGAAATGCACTTGACCAGCACAACACAGCACAAACTACAGGACACATAGCTCACCTCCACAGTGTGCTACTCAACTTAATTTCCTAAGGCTAAACACCTTGCCCAATACACTAATCATAGGTGACTCAATAGTGAGGCACACAAATGTCCATCTCACTAGGTTGAATAAGGAGAAGGTAACAGTCAGCTGTCTAGCAGGTGCCAGAATCCGACACATAACACACGCACTCAGGTCACTCCACAACAAGTACAAGTATGACTCGGTCATTGTCCATGTGGGTGTGAATGACCTGAGATGCACCTCCCTGAACTACATGAAAAGAGACATGGTGGAGCTCTCGGATTATGTGACCCAAGCAGGTATGACCCTATCATTGAACAATATCCTACCATCACCCAGAATGATACCGCAGTACAAACAAAAGATGATTGACTTCAACAATTGGCTAAGTTTCTGGTGTCATTCTAAGGAGATCCAGTATCTGTCTGCGTGGGATGACATGATTGACAGACCTTGATGCTTTGCCAGAGATGGCCTGCATCTGTCACCCATGGGCTTCCGGGTACTGGCTAAGGCTCTTGCCACCATTATAGTGCCTTTTTTAGGTGGTATTCCAAAGACCAAATTACCACTGTAACAGCTATAAATAAATGCAATCTGAGGGTCATGCTGCTCAAAGCTAGAAGTTTAAATCTCAAGATGCACACGCTCAAAGCACTACTCAAAATGGAGAACATCGGCATTTGTGCTGTAATGGAGACCTGGTTTAAAGTGGCAGAAAGTACCCCTGCACTACCAGGCTATAACTCTTTCCACACCTGTCAACCCTGAAACAAGGACTATAGCTCCAAAGGCAGTGGTGTCTCCATATTCATAAAGGATATGCACACCTCCAGCCTAGTAGCCCAGCATAATGCATCTGAGATACTTCAGGTACAACTAACATTGGGTAAGATGGCAATCCAGGTCATAGCCTGCTATAGGTCCCCATACATGTCCCTAGACTCTCACTTCACATTCCTAAGCACCCTGGAATCTATCAAGGTCCAACCCAACACTCTCATACTAGGAGACTTCAACTACCCCTCCATCAACTAGGAAAACTACTCAAATACCAATACACTGGCCCAATGCTTCCTGGAATTCATCAATTCCAATACCCTGGACCAGCTCATTCTGAGCCCACTAGAAAAAGCAACATCCTTGACCTGGTTATTACTAACATGGGTGACCTTTGCTCTACACCAGTAGTCAATTCCTCTCTGGTCAGATCTGATCATAAACTAATCACCATGGAAATCCACATCTCTCCCACACCCCTCGCAAAGGTAACCACCTTGAAAAACTTCTCCAAAGCTGACTTTGGGCTCCTAAAAACAGAAGTGGCTAATTTTACGGCACCCATGCCAATGGAAAATAGCTGCATGTCTGCCGAATCATACACCAATGCACTGTACGAACATATACATAAATGCATGAAACTAGCCATACCCAACAGAACCAAGACACTCTCCTCTAAAAAAAGGAAGCCGATCTGGTGGTCCTCTGCCATTAATAAACTCTGCAACAGAAGGAAGAAACTGTTGCAGAAAAAGGTGAAGTCCTAAGACTGGAAAAACTCTTTCATTAGCCTCAACAAAAAGTTGAGATCCCTCATCAAATCCTCTAAAGCCAGCTAAGAAGGCAGAATTGCGGCAGACACTAGAAACAATCACAAAGACTTCAATAGTTGTATCAAGAACATCCATAACAATACCCAGATTTGCTCTGAATTACTGCACAATGGTGCCTCCTATACTGAGCCAACAGATATTGCCAACATACTGGCAGAGAGATTAAGTGCCAACTTTACTATTATTTGCCCCTAAAGGACCAATCACAATACCACAAGAATGTCAGGCACCTAGCATTACTGCAGCACAGGTTAAAGCTGCATTGACAAGGCCAAGAATACAGCTTCCATGGGACCTGATAATATCCCTGGCTGTGTTCTACATGAACTGCAAAGTGAACTGGCACCACATCTTTGTGCACTGTTCAGTCACAGCCACACCTCAGGCTTTGTCCCTACCGAATGGCACACTGCTACAGTCACCCTCTCCATAAAGGGGGAGCAACTACAGACCCTGAGAATTATTGCCCCATTAGCCTGACGAGTCTGATATGTAAATCTATGGAGCACATCATCATGGACCTGATTACCAAAGATATAGGAAATCTCCAAACTCTAGACCCCATGTAATTTGGCTTTGTGAAAGGGAGATCATGCCTGCTCAACCTGGTTGACTTCTTTGAGTCAGTCACCAGGGCTGTGGATGAAGGTAAGGCAGTGCATACAGCCTACCTCAATTTGGCCAAGGCCTTTGATACCATTCCTTACTCAGAAATTATTGCTAAACTCATCAAACTAGGCATCAACCCCTATATTACTAGGTGGGTCGCAAATTGGCTCGCAGACAGAACACATAGTAAGAAAGGAGTAGACTCCAAGTCAGACAGATGACCATCACAAGTGGAGTCCCACAGGGATCAGTCCTGGGTCCTCTCCTATTTAGCATCTACTTGTTAGAAGTCCAGACTAACACAAAGGGACTCTGGCTGACCAAGTTCACAGATGACTTCAAGCTGGGAGCCATTATTAACTCCCCAAGTGATGCAGACATCCTACAGAAAGGCCTCACTGAGACCAATGACTGGTGTCAAAACTATGGCCTTAAGCTCAATGCCAAAAAGTGTTCATCATCCCCTTTGATAAAAACTCAGTTTCCACTTATTACCACATCAATGGGAGCCCACTGAACACTGAAGGTGTTATAAGAGATCTGGGGACACAGGTTCACAGAGTGTATATTAAATCAGTGAACACTTAAAAAAGTTAATGCTGATTTATTGACCCTCTTTCGGCAAAAGATGAAAATCTGGGAAAAAAAATTGCTGGGCCGTTTAAGGGACTTTGCCATTTCTTTCATTGTGGTGCAATCCTGGAGTTGGTATATTTAAGTAGGGGGTGTGTGAAATCTCCCAGTTTATTTATTGTTTTGAAGTTTTTTGGGTTTTTTTTTGGTGGAACAGTGATTTTTTTTCCCTGGGAAAAAAATATCTGTTCCAAGTGTTCAGGATTTTCAGCTTTCACTGAAAGAGGGTCGATAAATCACAGTTTGCTTTTTTAAACGTTTGCTGATTTAACATAGACCCGGTTGACAGCAACCTCTCCTTCAACCATCACATTTCCACTGTGGTCAGAAAGTCTTTCTGTGTGGTACATCTCATTACCAAGGGTTTTGCATCCAGGAAGAAAGAGGTAATTGTTTCTCTCCTCTTCCCTCATTAGACCAATAATTGAGTATAATTCCCCATTTGGCATGTAATTCACTAGACACCTGCAACAGCTGGAGAGGATACAGAAGTACCTCATGAAGAGGATCCTAGGCATTAAGCACATGTCCTACACAGACAGACTCAAAAGATTCCAGCTATTCTCTGTCTCATATCGCCTACTTAGAGGCGATCTTTGCCTGACTTACAAAGCCATATCTGACCCAGCTCTGTTAAAAATGCTACACCTAAAGAAATCCCAATCCCTCTGCACCACATGCTCCAGAGACCTCAACCTCATTACCACAATTAACAGAACATGCTGGAGGGACAAGTTCCTCACCCAGAGACTGCCCATGCTCTGGAATACACTTCCCATACATGTCAATCAGAGCACCTTGCTGTCCCTCTTCAAGAGAAATCTTGATGAGTGGATGGGAAATAGAAAATTCACCCAGGGGATAACTCCAGTGGCTCTACTTGATTGAGGCACTGGGAACTAACATCAGGTGGCACGATGCCAGGGTAATCCTATGGACTAGGCTTGTAAAGGTTCCAGGGCCATTAATATAGTACATACATATGAACCTACAAACCTATGAACCTATGACCTATGAACCTATGCCATAGATAATTTAATGAGATCCATGTATGGAATAAAGCATTTAGGAGATGCTTCTGTTCATTAATCTATAGTCCCAAGTTATGAACAGTGATGAATTTGTTTTATGTGGCTGGGGTATCCTCCACAAGATATACCTGTCCCACCAAACCATTTTGTTACTGTTGCAGAAAAGGTTTAGATCTCTAGATTGAGTATGTATCATGCCATTTGGCTTGCTGCTGCGTGGTGAATAAATCAGTATTTGGTGAGAAAAAGCCTTTTATGGCACACAAAGGTCCATGTAGGACATATTGTTTAGGCCTTTCATCCTTTTAATAAGATATCTGTGTGAGTGTTCCAGTTGTTGCTTGTGTCTAGACAGATACATGCCATAGGGGGTGTTATGCTAATGAGGGCTAAGTAACAGTGAGGGGGGGCAATGACACTCTTAGATCAAGATACAATCCCTTTGTTTATAAGCTGCACAATATAGAGGGAATTTCTTACAAGAATGGGCAGATGTTGGCTAAATATTAGGTCTCTAACCACATAAGTTCTCAAATACTGAACATCTGGGTCAACTGTTAGGGGCGTATTGTCAGTGTTGTAGTTCTCTAGGGTAGATGACTTCCCAAGGATACAATAATGCATTTTTTTGATATTTAGTTTCATTCCTTGATTTTGGTGCCAGTTATTTATTTGGGAAAAACCTTCCTGTAGGATGGCTAAGTCATTTCACAATTCTATTGCTGCAAACTTAGTCAGCCTTAGTCCTTTGGTACTGGCTTTTACTTCAGAAAAGTAGCTGCTAAACAGGGGAGATCCCAGCAAAGAACCCCAGAGGACTTCACACTAATGTCTGGTCTCTTTATAGAGGTAACTTACCCTATTTTAATTTCCTGTCTCGTACCTGTGAGCCAGTTGATAATTCAGTGATGACACAAGAGTTTATTTCCAGTTTATTTTTCTTGCATCAGGAATTTGTCAAAAGCTTTGGCCAGGTTCACTTATGTGGCATGTACCACTTTGCTTTCAAAGTCAACCAGGTTTATTAAACATGACCTGTCCTTGATGAATTCAAGCGGAGATGGGTCCAGGATTTGAAGGTTCCATATGACTTGATCATTTAGTTCCATGATAATTCTTTCCATGGCTTTGTATATGATGCTGGTCAGACTTATTGGTTTGAACTGTCAGGGTCTCTGGAAGGTCCTCCTTTATGCAGAGGAATGACTGTAGCAGTTTTTTTTTCCATTCACTTGGTAGAAAACCAGTATGGAGGCTAAGACTGAACATTGTTGTTAAGGGTGTGGCTGAGGCTGAACAGTGTTGTTAGGGGTGTGACTGAGACTGAACAGTGTTGTTAGAGATGTGGCTAAATTATGCTTCATACTATTTAAGGTGCATCGAGGGATATTGTAAGAACCCATTGATGCAGTATTTTTAGCTTTTGTTAGAAATTTTAGGACATGGTTTTGTATGAAAGCTGGAGGCAAGCCAGTTTCAGGTATATCTTTGGGGAACAGAAGGAGGGCAGAGAAGGTAAAGTTAGAGCTAAATTTATCAGCCCGTAGGCTCGCTATATCTTCAGCCTCAGTGTAGGTCAGATTGTTCAGAAGACTGCATGTTGTGCTTTTGAGATTAGAAACATAACGAAAAAAGTTCTTGGGATTATCTTTGACTGTCGTTTTTAGATTCACACTTGGTTTGGGTGGATTTTATTAAGCTCCTGAGTTGTTTGTTTATTTCAGTGACAAGGGTTTAACGTTCTGGAAATTACTTTTCTTACTTTTGGTCAACATTCTTTCCCCTTTATTGTAAATCTTGTTAATATTATGGTTCCACCATGTAATTTCTGTAATTTTATTAAGCTCCTGAGTTGTTTGTTTATTTCAGTGACAAGGGTTTAACGTTCTGGAAATTACTTTTCTTACTTTTGGTCAACATTCTTTCCCCTTTATTGTAAATCTTGTTAATATTATGGTTCCACCATGTAATTTCTTAATAAAAATAAAAGCAATAAAATAACTGTAGAATGAATAGTTGCACAATGAAACCCAGTATTAAGACACTTTGTATGCGCACGTATTTCATTTCAGTAATGGTAGAGCTTAAAATTAAAGAAAATAATCTTGAAAGATATAGGGCATAACATGCAAATTGCACAGATTTCACCATTAATGACCTATCCCTCATCAAGAGTTTGAATTCAGCAATGGTATGGCTGACAATTGCACAAAACATAAAACAAATATTACATGCTATTAAGAGACACACATCTGAAAAAAAAAAAGATTTCAAGATTATCCAACTATCTACACATGCACTGTTGCCACTACACCCTCAGCACTGCACAACTGATGATTGCATTTCTGAGGGCACAACTTGTGTATGAAATCATTTCTAATATGTAAAAAAAAAAAAACCCAGAAAACATTGCATAATAAAGAATAGCATGTGATACATTTTCCATTCAAGTGCATGGCATGATCTCATGTTGAATGCAAATTTAGATATTTAAATACAGACAATTTGGCAAATTTAACACAGTTAAATACTGAAATAGCACGTTTTATTAAATATACAATTCCTGAAGACTCAGTGCATACATACTTAAGTTCAATCCTTAAGCAAAACAGCTAAAAAATGTAATTATTCATTTCATGATATCACTGGACTGATGTCAGTGAGCAGTCAAGCATGACTTTTATAAACAGTAATATGAGTACCTGCGCTGAAAAAAAAGTATTTAAAAATAAGAGGGAATGTGTGATAAACATTGACAGTGCAGCATGCACCACACAGCATCATCCTCAGATATCACTGCAGGCATCAGTTATACTCTTTGTGTTTTTTACAAGAAAGAAAACATTAACCTGAATGTCATTGGATGGCACGGTGTTGCAGTGGTAGTGTTGTCACCTCACAGCAAGAGGTTTTCAGTTTGATTCTCAGCTGGGATGCCTTCTGTGTGGAGTCTGCATGTCCTCCCTGAATTTGTGTGGGTTTCCTCCAGGTGCTCCGCGTTCCTCCCATGTTACAAAGACATGCAACTTGAGCATTTCTCCCCAGGCCTCCCCTGAAAATTGGCTTGTTCCAAGTCAGACTTTCCCAGTTAACAAATTTAAAATAAATGGCCTCTAGTTCTGGTATAGATGTTGCCACTTTACTTGCTCGGCCATATGCGATGACCAAGCCTGCCGCATGGAGTCCCTTACTACTGCTGCTGGCTGGCCATCATTAACCATGTAGGACCTGTACTGGGAGTTGCAGTGACAGCATGGGGTCACTTCACCACCAAACCATCAAATGATCATGTTGTGTAGAATGCAACATGCGGTAAACATCCTGCATTCTGTATCTAGGTCAAAGGAAGGGCACCCCCAAACTCAGACTGGCTTTTCAAAATGACAAATTAGTCTGGGACATGGATGCATTAAAACTGTTTTCCATAGCCCTCTCAGATTTCTCACTGACGCCATGAGCCAAGGCTATAGTGGATATCCTATATCACCTGAAAAAGACAAAAAAAAAACAGAACAGAAGGGGCAGACCAAACAAAGGACAACTGGTTTAGTATTAAGCAATACATTTTATTGTAGATAATTAAATGATTAAAAAAAAATCCACTTGTCACCAAAATAACCACTGGACATCCTACATTGCAAAAACAGGTGATAAATGAGCTGATGCAACAGAGATGGGAATCATGTGCACTGCCAGGATGCGAGGCAGACACTTTGCTGATGCTGCTCCATGCATCACACACTACCTGACACAGATATGGGAATCACGTGCACTGCCAGGTTGCAGGGCAGACACTTTGCTGATGCTCCTCCATGCATCGCACACTACCTGACACAAATATGTGAAACATGTGCACTGGCAGGATGCAAGGCAGACACTTTGCTGATGCTGCTCCATGCATTGCACACTACCTGACACAGATATGGAAATCATGTGCACTGCCAGGATACGGGGCAGACACTTTGCTGATGCTCCTCCATGCATCGCACACTACCTGACACAGATATGTGAAACATGTGCTCTGGCAGGATGCAAGGCAGACACTTTGCTGATGCTGCTCCATGCATCGCACACTACCTGACACAGATATGTGAATTATGTCCACTGCCAGGATGCGGGGCAGACACTTTGCTGATGCTCCTCCATGCATCGCATACCACCTGACAGTTGCTGGAATGGTAGCTCTTCCAGTTGCAGTACTGCTCCCCCTGTATACCAGAGGGGGCCCTTCTTGCAACATGGGCGCAGTCTGTCACACCAAATGTGTCATGGGAAATGTGCCATCCCATAAAAGGCATGCTTAGTCCAAGAATGATCTTGAGAAGATACTGGTCAAATAGGTACACTCATCCACATGTGCACAGAATATGTCCAGAAACCAAAGTATTTCTGAGACAGATGCCTGCAAAATACATCACATGCCCCAGGCTGTCATGCAAGATCACCATAGCAAGTAGAGTGAGGACTATACATACCTTAGTGTCCAAAGGGATAACAAGGCCACATATACCCCAGTACCTATGTGGGGACCATACATGTCTTGCTAAGACCCTTCCCTTACAATATCCCTGCCCACTCTGGACATAGCAATGATTTTGTGATTATCAAAATTATGATGAGTTATTCTCTGTCTGTATCTTCACCTTCTTGGTCATTGAGTGCTGCTGAGAGCCTGTGGTTTTGGCTTGGCTAAGACAAGCAGCTCATAACAGAAAATAACAATACCAGCAGCAAGACACAGCATCTTCGATTGCAAAGTAGAAAAGCTGTGTCTCCGTCTTTTATAACCAATCTGTGCACAGTATGGAAATGTGTCAAAATATGACTATAAATCACAAATAGGCAGGAAAAGGACTTCCATGCACATGAGGTTTTATATAATTTCTCATTTCATCTCATTCTTGTTTAATGTGCTTAGGTTTATACACAACCATCACACATTAGAGGAAATGGCCTGTATGAATCCATCCTTTGCTGTGCTTAGGAGTGAACAGCCCCTGTTGCCTTAACACATTCACATAATGAACATTTATACCACCCTATATTGTGCAATTTGTTAAGCTCAACCCCAGCAGCAGATTTATCCATATAAAACTGATAAATTTCCAAACACCGTTCCATTCTTTTTCTACTGTATTCTTCCCTCATCAGGCCAATAACTGAGTACAATGCCCCTTTTGAAATGTACCTTGCCAAGCACCTGCAGCAGTTGTAGAGACCACAAAAGTTCCTCATAAGGAAAATTCAAGGTCTTCAGCATCTTTCCTATGTGGATCAGTTGAAATCACTGTCACTTTATTCTGCTTCATACAGACTACTCAGAGGCGATCTCTGCCTTGCGTATAGGGCAATCTCTGACCCTGCTTTATTGGAAATGCTGCATGTCCACCAGTCAAATGGCACATGGGTTACTCGCTGTAAAGACTTAACCTGGTATGTGACATTATTAGAACCTTCTGAAGGACAAATTTGTCTGCCAGAGGTTACCACACATTTGGAACACACTGCCACTTTGTGTCAAACAGAGCACCTCATTGACCTTCTTCAAACACAATCTGGACGATTGGATGGGTAACCGTAAATTCACCCTGGGGGTTTTACCTGTCTCCCTCTTGGACAGGGGCAATAACTGCTGATTGTGGAAATAAAGGTAGCTTCACTAGGCTTGTAAAGGCCATTAGCCTAGAAACTTCCTATGATCCTATACGAGTTCAAGAAAAAATAAATGATAGTATTTATGTTTCTTATGTGTCGTGATATCACCCTGATATTACTACTTTTGGTATTGAGCATGGTGAGGATTCATGTAACACTGCTTGTTTTAGAAAATTTGGTGCATGGAATGGTAAAACAAGATTTTAATCTACAGTTTTGTATAGCCTTTTAATTCTTCCTGAGGTAAATAAATCCCGACTTTGTTTTTTTTTTTTTTTCGTGCCTACCGTTCCACCTATGTTTACTATTATTTAACTTAAAATTTAATAAAACTATGTCTCAAAAAAGAGGAAGAATGTAAAAAAGAAGAAGAAACAAGAGACTGAAAAGAAATATCCCTTTCTGGTAGGGCTTCCAACGAGTCCAGGGTTTGCTACTGCCCTGGACCAGCTTCAGTTATTTGCACTTCAGGATGTGCTTGTTTGGCAACAACGTTTCTGATTTCATTGACTTATTTTGTGCAAAATATGATGCATTGTGTACACTCTGCCCTTATCAGCTTTCATCCTTTCCATGCCTGAATCCATGTCAATCATGTTTTCATCAGTGGGGTAACACACATAAGGAACGTTGCACAACCGGCAGATAACAAACCTGTGTACTCATTTTACAGGGTTCATTTTCATTAAGCTGTTACAAGCTGCATTAAACAAAGAATTACAAACATGTCAGCTGTGCTGTTTTGCTGTATGTCTGCAGTTAATGAATGCTAAAAATCAAGAAAAATTGTGATTCCATCACCTCAACTAATATAAAAACATCTGCTGTTCTCTGAAGACATTTGATAAGAACTTTGCTGTCTTTAATCTTCATGCTGCAGGTTTCTAAACAGTGCTTTCTTTAAATGCTTTTTGATATTTTTTAAACTGTCCTTTATTTTTTGTGATAATTTTGATAGAATTCAGCAGTAGTGAGGGATACCCTTAAATGGCTTCCGTAATAATCCATGAAAAACTGACAGCACGCTGATGATACAAACTACATAACCTTATCAAACTTCACAGATGCGAAATCCTCTTTTATTATATAAATACTTCCAAGATGCTCCTTTCCTATAGCTTCTATATGCAGTCATGTAGATAAAATAACATGGAATGTGCTCTTATTTTTTAAGTATAGTCATCTCAGCTCAACTTATTTGGTTTCTTTTTTCATACACCTGATGGTTTCATTACCGGTCATAATGAGTGTCAATCAGTCTGATATGTTCCCTGCTTCTAACTGCCTTATTTCATGCCCACTTCTTTATGAAAGCTACCATGGAGTCTGCTGTTAAGAATAATGAAACTCCAATATATCAGGCATAAAATGCCTCCAAACAGTTTCATCAGTGAAATGCTTTCTGAAATTACCTCTGCAAAGTTCTCTGAGATTTTGTCATCATTACAGAACACAGAAAGTTGTTAAATTTGCTTTAAGTTTGGTAAAAGTTGGAAGAAATATATTTAGCACTTGTGAATCGTTACATCTGTTATTGTGAAATAACATAAAACTTTAGCTCAGACAGCCAACTAAAGCAAATAAATTTATGCAAGCCATTAATATTTAAACTGCTTCTCAGCTTTAAACCAATATTCAACATTTACCCCACTATCTATTTTTACAAATCAACCATTCCCTAATAAATATCAAGTTTATACAAAATATTACTCTTAATAGTAAAAGTGTATGTGGTCACACCTTTTAATAGGTCTATTTTTCAAATGTATTTGTAAATTTATCTTGAATAATAATTCTCCCTTCAATTAGTCACCTTATTAACCATAATAAAAATTAGGAAAGAAGAAACAGGATAGTGTTTCAGGGATAGAAAGCAATGGAATACAGAGCCAATGTGTTACCATTGACTGTACCAGTATAGCATAAACAATGCATGCTATATAAACGTTTGGCATGCACAACTCTTTGCCAGGCACAGAAAGTTGTTTATACTAGATGCTGAGCTTTAATATTCATTTGTGCATGAGGTGTATAGAATAAATCATTCCCTTCACAGTACCTTGGAGACATTTTAAGAATTACCAGTGTGAGAAAAAAATATTACCATGCATAGATATATGACATGGATGCCTGAGAATGATGGATGGATGTCTTTGCGAAATCTAAAAACTTAAGTGGCAAAAAATCACAATATGTGATAGAAATATTGTATTTCATCACAAATGATTCACTTTAAGCAGTATTAATTCAAGGGGGGAAACTAGCAAGTCGTTTAACACCTTACTTAATTGGGGAATTAAATCTCTATAAATAGAGATATAGCAGAAGAGCAATTGCAACAACATTAGCAGGAAATACATGAGGAACAGTTGTGTTAATTAAACTTATTTTAAGAAATGACCAAGTTATACTTCTGGGTCTATGGCAACAGCATGAAATTCCAAAGGCATAGGATGCTGGCCTATAAAGTGTGAATACCTCTGTGCTAGGTACGTATAGCCTGACCATCCCAGAGTAAACCACTGACAGAAATATGTCTATGGTATGAGTAATAAGTAAATTATAATGAAGTGAGTTCAGGATATGAGGCAGGAAGGAAAGAACCAATATCTGTCTGCTGCATAAAAAGAATTTAAAGTGATTTTTCACTGTTTTCTAATCTTACCTTTGTACCATAGAATGGGGGTGCAAAAGCCAAACAGCACAGTTACCCATTCATTAGAGAGTATTTTAATGAGAAAAACACTTTTTAAAAATATGATTTTCATTCACTGATGTCTCTGAGGAAATATAGTAAACATTAAGCTTAGTGGCATCATTGTAGGAAAAATGTGTACTGCATCATGCAAAATGGTGTCCCAGTTAAAGTCAATGGGCGCAACACATGCTACCCCAAGGTAGCGTCACAGCAGTAAATGCTAAATTTATTCAAGCCATGGTTTATCAAATGTTTACAGAGTTTTTTTTATGAAAAAATCTGACCAAATGTCTAACTATAGATAAATGTAATAAATGTAAAAATGTATCACAGCACTTGATTCATAAAATGCTGTGATGAGCAACCTAACATCAGAAAATCACTTTAGGATGGGATAAGGTTAAGTATATAACACTTTAGTAACTTAGTACTGGTTAAGTATGTAACACTTTAGTAACTTAGTACTGGTTAAATATGTAAAACTTTAGTAACTTAATACTGGTTAAGTATTTAAAACTTAAGTAACTTATTGCTGATTAAGTATATAAATGGCATTAATAATTATATATTCTCTACTGTCTTGTTATGCACAAATAATTATTAAGTAAGGCATTATGTCATCTATTAATAATGGATTAGCTCCAAACAAAGGGTTCATGCACTTTAAAGCTTTAGCCGACTGTAACAGGATGCCATACTGGAAATCTGAATTCAGTATTTTGAGCCACAAATCTACAATAGCCTATGTGCAATCCATAAGAAGTAACAGTGTACTGTAAACATAATTAACATACTGAAAGCACTGTGTGCAATCCATAAGGAGTAACAGTGTGCTGTAAACATAATTAACGTACTGAAAGTACTGTGTGCAATCCATAAGAAGTAACCGTGTGCTGTAAACATAATTAACGTACTGAAAGCACTGTGTGCAATCCATAAGGAGTAACAGTGTGCTGTAAACATAATTAACGTACTGAAAGCACCGTGTGCAATCCATAAGGAGTAAGTGTGTTGTAAACATAATTAATGTACTGAAAGCACTGTGTGCAATCCATAAGGAGTAACAGTGTGCTGTAAACATAATTAATGTACTGAAAGCGCTGTGTGCAGTCCATAAGGAGTAACAGTGTACTGTAAACATAATTAACGTACTGAAAGCACTGTGTGCAATTCATAAGGAGTAACACTGTGCTGTAAACATAACTAATGTATTGAAAGCACTGTGTGCAGTCCATAAGGAGTAACAGTGTGCTGTAAACATAATTAATGTACTGAAAGCACTGTGTGCAATCTATAAGGAGTAACAGTGTACTATAAACATAATTAACGTACTGAAAGCACTGTGTGCAATCCATAAGGAGTAACAGTGTACTGTAAACATAATTAACATACTGAAAGCACTGTGCGCAATCCATAAGAAGTAACCGTGTACTGTAAACATAATTAACATACTGAAAGCACTGTGTGCAATCCATAAGGAGTAACAGTGTGCTGTAAACATAATTAACGTACTGAAAGTACTGTGTGCAATCCATAAGAAGTAACCGTGTGCTGTAAACATAATTAACGTACTGAAAGCACTGTGTGCAATCCATAAGGAGTAACAGTGTGCTGTAAACATAATTAACGTACTGAAAGCACCGTGTGCAATCCATAAGGAGTAAGTGTGTTGTAAACATAATTAATGTACTGAAAGCACTGTGTGCAATCCATAAGGAGTAACAGTGTGCTGTAAACATAATTAATGTACTGAAAGCGCTGTGTGCAATCCATAAGGAGTAACAGTGTACTGTAAACATAATTAACGTACTGAAAGCACTGTGTGCAATTCATAAGGAGTAACACTGTGCTGTAAACATAACTAATGTATTGAAAGCACTGTGTGCAGTCCATAAGGAGTAACAGTGTGCTGTAAACATAATTAATGTACTGAAAGCACTGTGTGCAATCTATAAGGAGTAACAGTGTACTATAAACATAATTAACGTACTGAAAGCACTGTGTGCAATCCATAAGGAGTAACAGTGTACTGTAAACATAATTAACGTACTGAAAGCACTGTGTGCAATCCATAAGGAGTAACCATTTACTATAAACATAATTAACATACTGAAAGCACTGTGTGCAATCCATAAGGAGTAACAGTGTACTGTAAACATAATTAACGTACTGAAAGCACTGTGTGCAATCCATAAGGAGTAACTGTGTACTGTGAACTTAATTAACATACTGAAAGCATTCTTCCACACTTCTTCTTCGTTTGGCTTTTCCCAGTTAGGGGTCGCCACAGCGGAACCCCTGTCCGCTAATGATTGGCAGTAGCTTTTTTCAGTGCTGAGGTGCCAGCCCAATGCCCAACCTTCAACAAAGGCATGCCCATACATGCATGTCTTTTGAATGCCAATCGACCATGGGGAGGACATGCAGACTCCACACAGAAGGCACACCAGCCGAGAATCGAATGGGAGAACCTCTTGCAGCATTCTTCCATACTCCCACTACTAATTCCAGGAATCATATTCCCCAGAGAAAAAGGTGTTTCTTTATCTTGTGCTCCCTTCATGTCCATCAGCCACTTCCAATCAGACTTCAGCTAATTTATTCCTGAGGTTGGGGACCTTCCCTCTATATTCTCAGGGCAAACATTGTCTGGAGAAACTGGCAGTCATGTCAGCTTCAAGTGCTGTAGTGCTCTTGCTAGCATCCCAGTAATGGGGGATATTTTGTATAAAGGCCCTAACTCCTCCCTTGAATGGGGATATGGGGTACCTATGTCACCATAGAGACTACCTATGCTTCTCTATAAGCTTGTGTATGCTCTTTTACAAGGCTAACAAGGCTACCAGCATCAACATCAGTGACACGCTTACATTGCCTCTGCCCCTTCAACTGGAGTCTAGCCTTACCCTCTAGCACTGGCCAGGTCAGAACCTATGGCATAAGCCATCCAGGAATCACCCCCCCCCCCACAAGGGCAATGCAGACCTCCTACCACTCTTTTATGCATCAGAGGTAATAAAACTCGAGTCATTTGGGTTGTGGTTAAGGCTTTATCCCTCAATGCCAGCAACACAGAGGGAGATAAAGGAATTCTCTGAGATATCACAGTTTTGGGCTCAACATATATTTCTCTCTCATAGTGTTTTCATTTCAACAGTTCCAAGGATCAGACTTGCTATCGTTGAAGTTAACCACTGTGCTGATCTGGTAAAATGTGTCAGTAAAATCATCTTTGTTGCAATGTTTGCATAAACATAAAAGAAACAAAACTGAATCAGTGAGCATGCTTCTTGTCTTAACCTCTCTTGGATGTTTTTTCAGCCAGAAAGATGTGATAATACAATGTATTACTCACATTAGAAATCATTCTTTTAATAAAGGACAAACTACTTTAGATGCTACTTTGCATTATTATTTTCCAGTTTTATTCTATTTCATTTTTAGCATATGTCTGAAAATATTCTATCCTGATTATTTTTAGATTTGCACTTGGCAAACAAAGTACTACATCTGAGATCCTGGAAGTGTCTTATCTTGATGTACATCAGTGAATAGAACCGTGTCTTGGGGATGAAATGCTTTTATTTTCATGTGGCTTGGAGGTGAAACCATGGCTCCCTGGCCAATACCTTCATAGCCATGAAACAATCTTTTTTCATAAAATTAATTTTAATTGAAATATTTGGAGAAGACAGAAAACAAAAAAGAAAGGTTACATAGGTTCATACGTCATTACTAGGCTATCAACCCCAGGGGGCCTTTTTAAGTCTAGCAATGTGTTGGTGGCCAAGCATTTATATGCTGCCTCCCTCTAACGGAGACATACTTGCTAGACCAGGAGAAAATTTTCGTTTCCCCATCCACTGATCCAAGTTATGCTTGAATTGGTTTAGGAAAGATCTCTGATTCACATGGATGGGAGGTCCATTTCAGAGACGGGGTAGTCTCTGAGACTCATACCTGTCCTTTCAACATGATGTATTTATGTTGCAGATGAGGTTTATGTCCCTAGGTTGGATAATTCTGATGTTCTATGTTTACCAGATGTGCAACAGGTCTGTCACAGCAGGATCAGAGGATGCATTGTAGGTCAGCCATAGATCACTTATCAGCATCTATAGGAAACTGCATACAGGAACAGAGTTTTGAAGCAGCCCATGTATTGTTTAGAGCATGTATTCTTTTTTGTGATGAACCTCTCTAGATACTCCATTTGTTGAATATGCAAGCTTGGGTACATACCAATGGGGATATTGTACTTAAAGATTGGTCTGATGATGGCTGAGTTCAGTGGAACGATGATATCCTGGCACCTAAATGCCATCCTCTTTCTCAGAAGTTATGCAACATAGAAAGATTTCTTTACCACCATAGATGTGTGATGGTCAAAAGTCAGGTTTCTGCTTACATGCATTCCCAAATACTTGACCATTGGGCCCATTCTTAGGGATGTATTGTCAATGCGGTAGTTTCTAGGGGTAGCCATCTTCCCAAAGGATGCTATTATATTTCTTGGCATTGAGTTTTAGACTGTGGCTCTGGCACCAGCTATTAGTCTGCATCAGGCCTTCCTGGAAGATATTTGTTATTTGTGTCGCTACTGGATTCTATGACTGTGCCTAGTTTGCAATCATCTGTAAACTTGGTCTGTCACAGGCCCTTAATGTTGGCGTTGACTTCAAGGGTAAATGTCAAAAAGAAGTGGCCCCAGCACCTAGCTTTGTGGGACTCCACTGTTGACTGTCCTCTTTGTGGAGGTAGCATCCGCTATCTTATATTTTTTCCTATGTGTGAACCTAAGATGCCTGACTGGGGTATTGTAGCAAATGCTTTAGCCAGATCAAAGTAGGCAAGTATACATGACTTCACCCTTGTCGAAGAACTCTATCAAACTGAGTTGGCATTATCTGTCCTTGACAAAACCAAACTTGGTTGGGTCAACTACCTGAAGGTTTCCTGTGTCATTGTTTATCATTTCCATGGTAATTATTTCATTGCATTTTTTATTATTTGATTATTTCATTGCATATGAATCTTATCAGACTTATGGGTCTGAAGTTACCTAGGTCCACAGATGACCCACCCTTGTGCCAAAGTACGACAGTAGCAGTTTCTATTTACTTGGCCTGAAGCCTGCTGGAAGGTTATGGTTAAACAGTCATTCTATGGGTCCAGATAGGTTGTGTTTCATGCTATTAAGGAGGTATCCTGGGATATATTCAGGGCCCAGTGGTACAATGTTCTAGTCTTTACAGAGTGCATTGAGGACCTGTTCCCTAGTGACAACTGGGAGAGTTATACTTCAGAGTATTTACTGAGGGGTGTTGGGGAGGAGGAAGGGGTAAAATTGGAGTTAATTTTGTTAACCAGTAGATGTGTTGTACCTTATGCCTTTTTTAATTTCTCCAAGACTTTTTGGTTTCCAATACCACGACGGGAATGAACCCCATCCCTATTTCAAAGTACGATTAAAGTTCATGAAATTAGTATTGTTTCAATCTTTGATGTTAGCCAAAAGTGCTCTTTGCAGCATCCACAATTTGCCCAGAACTGACTCCTTCTACAGGTCATACAAAAATACATGTATCGGTAACATATCAAAGTACGATTGTAAATTGTTTTTTATGAGACCAATTGCTCATACTGCTGGTATTTTATGACTTTGTGTGTTCTGTACATAAGACACTGTAGTCACTGGGTGTAGCAATTTCAATGATTAATGCTACTTTTGCCCTCTTTTCCTGGATGCCTATATCTGGTTTTCTCACATCTATGTTTTTAAATATTGGTAGTGGGTAATCCCATGTGATATTAACATTATCATTTTCTATAATGCTTTTTCACTCATGTTTCCAATCCTTCTCAGCTAATTCAGTATTGTAATGTTTGCACAATCCCCACTGCAGAAGTATTGCCACATTATTATGCCTTCCAGTATACAGTCCTTCTGACATTAGAGTATCACACCCAGTAACAAAACATGCAACTGTTTCCAGTTCTGTTTTACAAAACCTGCATTTGTCTGTTTCTCCAACATATTCAATGGACTTTGTAAACCAGTGTATACATAGTCCACTATCCTTGGCCGCCAATATTAACCTTTTGTCTTTTGGTTTAAATTCACCTCTCCTTAAACATTCCTGTGTTAAATCATAATCTGTATGAGGTTGTTCCAGGAGTTTTCTGAACTTGCAATTATATTTATGCATTTTTCATGTTTCTTGCCTTCTCATCTCTCCCCTCTTGCCTTCTCATCTCTCCTTCACCTTATATTCCTTCTTTTGTTTTTTTGGCACATTCAGTTTCTGCCTGATTTTTATCTACTTCTGGTTTGAATTCCATCCCACTTGATGCCAATATGCTTCTGTAAACTAAGCAGGAAAGTCATCTTAAGACTTGTTCTCCTCATGTTTTAAAGCTTTCAGTATGTTTGGATCTTGTGAAGTCAACAAATAAATATACAGTCCTACGATTGCAGATCTATACAAGTAATCCATTTTAAGGAGGCCCATACCTCCATCAAAATGGGGATTGCATAATCTTGGTATACACTGATTTTAATAAATCATTGAAAAGCATGAAGCACTTTTCTTGTTCTCCTATCCAGCTGATCCAGTACCTTCTATGACCAGTCAATCACCACAAAGCTATAAGTTAGAACAACAAGATCAAATCAGTTTATAGCTTGGACTTTGTTCCTCAATGTCAGAGTTGTTTTATGTAGTAATTTTAGTCTTCTAAAATATTCCTTACTAAGATTTATTCACATTTGTTCATGTTTTATTGTGGATCCTTCATCAATTCAAAAATATGTATACATTCCCTCTTGCTCAAGTTCTTTTAGATCATATTTCTGTCCAAAACTGATATGCCTCTATGTAGATGATTCCATTAAGAATGAGTTCAGCATATTGCTGTTTATTACCTTTGAGGATGAAGATAGAACTGAGGAATGCCCTGTGATTGCCCTTGGCCTGCGTGGCTATTTTAAACTAAATGTGGCTTTGTTAGAATTGATTTGTCCCTGGAGTTGCTTGTTTAGATTGAGGAGGATGTTGTTTTATCTCGCTGGGTACAACACTTTCTATTTTTGCCATGGTTTTCTTCCTTTTGTTATACACCCTAGTAATGTTGTGATTGCACTGCTGTGGCTTGTTTTTTTGAGTTTGTCCTTTGATTATTCTGGATGGGTGCAGATATCTCTATGCAGCCCTTAATGTGACCGTACAGGGGTTCAGTTCATAAGCAGTGGTGCTCTCTGGGTTTGGGGGAGTGGCTTGCAAGTTTGCTAGGGTGTCACTTGATAGTAGGAATTTGCTTTAGAATAATTCTTAAAAGTTCCAGGGTTAGCTGGGGTCATAAACTTTATTTTTATTTCAGTGGAGACAATGTAACTGTCTGACCTGACCAGAGAGAATATTACCCTGGGGTAGTGCAAACGTATGCCATGTGAGTGTTTGTTTTTGATGTAAATTGTGACAACTCCACCTTTTCTCCCTTCCTGTGCATTAGCTGGTCTTCATGTATGGAAGACATTTTAGCCCTGTACTGCCTCAGTGCTTTACATGGCTTTAAGCCATGTCTCAATAACTGCACATGTCTGCATTCTCCTCAGTGAGGAGAGCTTGGAGTTTGTGGAGTTTCTTGTTTAGACTCCTGGCATTGAGCAGTAATACTTTTAGATTTTATTGAGTTGGTTTTGCTATATTGGAAAGTTTATCATGTTGGCAATGTCTAAAAATGTCACTGTGAGGGTTGGAAAAAGTTTTAGCCAATATATGGAACCTTAAGGGGGACAGGTGCAGACCATTCCTGGCAAAGCAGTATGGTTTGTTAACCATATCCTTCTGAGCTGACAAATGTTGTACCCCATTTGAATCTCACCCCAAACTAAGCCAATTATTAAATTCAATTATCTTCTGTTCATTCTATGGCATTATTCTTGATGAAGGTAAAATGCTGCTCATTGCTAAGCTCATACTGGCTCGGGGGCACATAGTCTGAGATCTCTAACATGTCTCTCTTCACATAGTCCAGGGAAATACATCTCACATCATTTACACCCACCTGGACTTGTGACTCAGTGGCCTGAATGTGCACATGATCGGTCAAATCCTGGTCCCTGGTAGCCAACCAACTGTGACTGTCTCCTTACACAGCCTAGTTATTGAGGCACCTGTGTGTCTCACAATGGAGTCTCTTAAAACCAAAATATTGCATCGTCTGGTGGTTTGTCTTTTGGGCAAAGTAGCTGAAATGCCATAAGACATAGCTGCATGTGTTATTGTGGCTGTTGTTTTGGTAGAGTCATTTTGAGATTGCTGATATTACTTATGGTGAGTGCAATGTATGCGCTCCCCCTGGGGTTTAGCAAGATTACATCTGAGAGCCTCAGCTTGTGTGGATCTATGTGTCTGGTCCACACTGCGTATGGTGAGTGTAGTGTATGTTTCTAACAGCCTGTTTGGCATTATGAGTACTTGCATATGAGAGCCTAGCCTCCACTGACATTGTGCAACTACATCTCTCATATACTATTTCAGTTTGTGTAAGAATTAAATGGTTGTCAGTAAACATGAGACAATTGCCGCATTACTTCAGAATGCCCCTATTCACCCAAAAGGCTGTGAGGGTACTAGGAAAGTGCACATCTATGGAGATGGATCCTTATTACATCATCAACAAAGGGGATGGTACAAGAGATGGATCCTTATTACATCATCAGCAAAGGGGATGGTACAAGAGATGGATCCTTTTTACATCATCAGCAAAGGGGATGGTACAAGAGATGGATCCTTATTACATCATCAGCAAAGGGGGTGGTACAAGACAGGGTTAGAGCTGGCTAGCTTGGGTGCTGTAAGAGTGTAGACTACAATGAGGACTAACCAAGATCTAACTTTGCGTCTTCTCTCACCAAAGGCAAAAGAGTAGCACTAGTCGCAAGCTGATTCCAAAGAAGTTGTATTAACTCAGATGTTTTTAGGTTCAGTAAACTTCCTACTGTCTTTTCCTAGTAAATAACCTGCACAGAACCTACAGTAGTTAGATGTAACAGAAAGTCAAGTTGCACAAAGGCCCTGAAGAGGTTCTCAACAAAACCACAACTGGACCACTCAGTGAAATGCCAAAAACACGGCCCTGTCAGAAAGTATCAAGAACCCATGTATCCAGGTCCTTCTCGCACCAAGAACCTATGTACCCCCACTCCTTCTCTCACCAAGAACCTATGTACCCCCACTCCTTCTTTCACTTGGAGTGAAACAGAAGCTACAAACCTAAGCTGATTTCTGAAAAGCAGTTACTAGACTCAGTGACTGCTAGTCTAGTCACAGGTGTTACAGATTTGAAAAGTAAAGTGAAAAAAAGATTAATACTCAGAAATCTGTAGTGGTTACTAAGTGAATGGGATGGTAGAATGCAGAAGATAATTCAAGAATTAAGAGTCTAATGGGATGGCCATTCCAGCTGATCTCTCAGTGCCCAGCAGAATGAGTAGATAAGATGACACTGGAAGGAGAGTCCAAAGTCAGATTTATAATATGGGTGGGCAGCTCAAAAAGCTACCTGCTTTAAAAGCACAATAGGTGTGGGCTGGTGGCTGGGAAAAATTAAATGCAGTCAGACAACAGTCAGTGAACAGAAATGGGATTCCTTTCTAACTGACCCAAGCCAAGAATAATGTTGAAGTAAAAATAAAATTTAAAATAAAACAAATGTCAATATAAAAGTAATAAATATATTATTAAAACTAAAAAAATAATGTCAGTATGCAAACTGTAAATGAATAAATCCAATCCAAAATAAAAAGTAGTCAAACAACAGTAGCTGTAGGACAGTACTTCAGGGGAAAAGGAGAGAGAATTAAATGTTTTCTGTATCATTTTCAAGGATAAAGTTTGTAGTGTGCATTTATGCATGTAGGTGCACACACATGGATAAACATACACACACACACACACACACACACACACACACACACACACACACACACACACACACACACACACACACACACACACACACACACACACATACACACACAGCCACACACATGCAAACACGCACACACACATACACACACACACACACACACACACACACACACACACACACACACACACACAAACACACACACACACACACACACAAACACATTAGCAGTTCATAAGGCAGATACTGTGAATTGCAGTATCAAAATACACATAACCTAGGATTTAATAAAATCCATGAAGGCATCATGAAGAGCCTACATGGAATGCATCCTTGTACATGGCCATGGTTTCCTCTCAGCAGCATGCCATGCATATTAATGATGTCACACTGCCATAGGAACAGGGATACTGAATCGATGTAGGGAGAAGTGTAGAAGCTACCCGTGGTTGTGGATGCATACAGGGTGAGGCTCACTGTACTATGCCCCACTACTTTTGAAATGCTGAGAATTTATTTAAATGTGTAATACTTTATTTTTATGATTTTTTTCCTTTCTGTGTGTTTGCATGGCTTGGAACACAGCAGTGCCAAGCTGTGCTCATGTATACACAGCTGACACCTGTCAGACACCTAAAAATAGAAACCATATGTCATTAATTATCATAATTATGTATTTTTTTCTGTTTTTTTTTTTAATTGCTGTTTGCATGGCACTGTGCGGAGCACAGCAGAGCCCAACAGTGCTCATACATGCATAACTGACAGTTGCTATACATCTTAAAATAGAAACTGGATGGAATTAATTATATGTGTCTGGACTCATTTAAACATGTTTGTGCAGCATGCCACAGAGCTTAACAATGCTAACAAGTAGTCCAGTAGTATATTTGAAGGTATATGAATTTTCAGAATGCCCAAGTAGCTAAATGGGTAGAGATACAGCCTAATCCTTAATAGGTACTGGGTTTGAGACTGTAGCAGTCATGATATGTCTATAATGTAATTTATTATATATTTTTAATTTTAAAAACAACTTTGTGAAATATGGCACTGCTGCAATATGTCATGCACTGCTTGAACATGCTAATGGCTACTGCTGTTTGCGCGGTGCTATGCTTAGGTAAAACCTCGGTTGTGCAAGTTTCCTCACTTCTTATCTCTGCTTAGCTGGTTGCCATGCTGCTAAAAATGTGGCACTTTTTTGAATGTTGCTCAACGATGTGTAAGGGCAGAAAAATAGCCTATATTAAGGCCAATAGGTGGGAATTCTGCACCATTCATTGGAATCTTATCATCTGTTGATATGGCAGGCAGTGCTGGTGAAGATGCATGCTTTCAGGCACAGAGATGTGGTGTTCAGGAGTCCCGGGTCTTTGTTGGACTCCGGGTAAAAAATGATGAACCCAAGCTGATGTAGGGTGGTTTCCAGGGCTCAGAATGTAAGGCAGAGGCCTGAGACTGATTAGCCAGGAAGCACACCAGTGCTACTGGTATCCCCCACACATTTGAGCAGTGTTTCCACCATTTTGATGATCTGAAGAGGAGAAAGAGGGGAACCTTGGACACCTGAGTCCAAATGATATGAGCTGGAATGTACCAGAAATATGTAAGTATGTTTTCCACTGTTTTATCAAACTACAAGCTGAATGTCTGCAAAACTGTTATGCATAATGGTGTGCTTCACTTCCAACATCTGCAGCTGAGAGGGCTCACAATGTCAAGTACCATGCCGGGCAGCTGCCCAGGTTGCATTATGAGTGTGGTGAGTACGCATTTATTATGCTAACTGTACTGCAATAAGCAAAAAAAGAGTAAAGCATTTACTGCAATAAAGCATACACAATAAAAACTGTAGTGCAAGAAATGGGCAAGTAGAACTGCAGTGCAATAAATGGCCAATTAGAGGTGTAGTGCAATAAATGAACTATGTGACTGATATTGGCCTCGAGACAGTGTTACACTTAATTGCAACAACCTTACCACAGACAAGCAATGCATACAGCTCTACTGCAATGGTTATGACAATAATAATAAGTAAAATGATGTACAGCAGGATTGTGTTGTCATAACCATTGCAGTAGAGCGATATGCATTGCTTGTCTGTGGTAAGGTTGTTGCAATTACATGTAACATTGTCTCCAGGCCAATATCAGTCACATAATGCTCTCTGTTCCTCCTATTCCAAGTAATAAAGGTATATGAGTGAGGTAGCCCACTCTATGGGCAGATATTGTATGTGGACTTCACAGACTTTTATCAACAATGCCAATAAAGTGTTAAGCAGCTTTGCTGATTCCTAAAGAAATTTGTTCTAATAAATGCATGACTGTATTCCATGCATGAGTGCTCTACTGTCACTGCAGTCAAATATAATGGTGTAATAGTTCTAGAATACAAAATGAATTCACTCACATAATGCTCCCTTTTTCTCCACTCCAGGAACAAAAGGTATATTGTTGAATTTGCCTATGTTATGAGCAGATATGATTGTGCTAACATTTCAGACACTTATCAGCAATACTAATAAAGTGTTGAGCAGCATTGTTGATTTCTAAATAAATCTGTCTACATATTTCCTTAGTGCTGTTCTTACTTCTTCTAGGGTGGGGTCCTTTTCTTTTCTCATCATATACTGTTTCTGGGGCAGTACAGCTTCTGTGGGGTTTTCTGCATTCAGAAGCTGCTGGAAATACTCCTTCCATCAGCCTTTCATGTCCTATGGACTGGTGAGCAGCTTGTTGCTGGCATCCCTTATGAAGGGTGTCTGACTATCTTCTTTATCTTTCTGTCTTTGCTTTGCAACCTGATATAGTTTCTTTGTGCCACTTACTGAGTCACTTTCCAGAAGCTGGTTGAGTGCTTCCAATGTCCTATTCTTTGCTATTGCAACTTCTTTCTTAGCTTCGTTATTAGCCAACCAGTAGTCCTTCCTAGCCTGGTCAGTCTTTTCTATCTCTAATTTCTACCTGCACTCCTTCTTTCTTTTGATGACTTCCTGGACTTCTGCATTCCACCACCAACTTTCCTTATGTACCTTATTTCCATACCTGGCTTGGCCACATTTGTTTTCTGTAGTCCTAACATGTTGTGTTTTTAGGCATTGCCATTCTTGTTCAACTCCACCTATTTCCTCCTCTTCTTGGGATGCTAAAGCCCTAGGTAATTCCTTGAACTGTTGTACTTTCTCTCTTGCCAACTTCCAGATCTTCAGCCTGGTCTCTTTTGAACTTAGAGCCTTCGATGACCACTGCTTGCAGCTGATTGTGGCAACTAGTGGCTTATGCTGTGGGCTGACTGTTTCACTGGGGATGACTTTGCAATCATGGATTCCACACCAGTGCCTTTTCCTAACTAGGAGGAAGTCTACCTGAGTTGCATATTGGCTACTCTTGTATATGATCTTGTGACTGTCTCTCTTTTTTCAACCATGTGTTGGCCACTATCAAGCCATTTGCCAAACAGAAGTCTAGAATGGCTTCTCCTTCTTTACTCCTGTTGCCCCACCATGTGGACCCAGGCAGTCCTCATACCCTGTTCTGTCTGTCCCTATATGTGCATTCAAGTCACCCATTATCAACACCAATTCATGTTGTCATGCTTTATCTAGTAGATCCTGCAACTGCTGTCTGAATGCACTCTTTTCTTCACTATCACAACCCTGCTGTGGGGCATAGGCTCAGATTATGAATACTGCCTATCATTACACTGGAGTCTTATTGCCATGCGTCTGTCATTAATTCTGATGATATCTTTCACTGCCTTCTGAAGCCTCTCTCTCACCACAATTCCTACACCATTTCTAGCCTGCATGAATGAAGAAGTTAAAGCTAGAATCAGAGGGGCTGCCAGCCAACCGGCATAGAGTATCAGGTATAGTCTATGACATAAGAATGCCAAAAAAAGCAGAAAGGTAAGGTGTACAAGACAGTGGTGTGACCAGTACTACTGTATGGTACAGAAATCCAGGCAGTAAAGGTAGAGCAACTGAGGAAGCTAGAGGTGATGGAGATGAAGTGCCTGAGATGGATGATAGGATGCACACTGTGGGATAGATGAAGAAATGAGGACATAAGAGCAGAAGCCAAAGTAGCTCCAATTGCAGAAAAGATTAAAGAGAACACATATGCAGAAAAGCAGAAGACAATCTGGCGAGGAAGATTTGGGACAGACAGGAAGAAGGTAAGAGGATGTGAGGGCATCCATTAAAGAAGTGGAGGGATTGTGTGAAAGAAGATCTGTGACAGTCAGGCATGAGTGCTGAAGAATGTAAATGCATCCTCACCTACCCAACTTACCGCCTCCACATGTACCTATGTCTCTACCCCAACATTCCACACTCACCTTAAAAAAATAAAAGGGCACCTGTCACAAAAAGCAATAAATATATCATCCCATACATAGATCTCCATTTCACACGTGTCCACTGGACACATGTAATTTGGTCCAATTGGCTTGACAATGCAATTATGTTGTCCTCACCCATCTCTCAGGGGTTCAGAGTTCACAGTCATGTACAAAGTTGTTATAATGTTGTTACAATGGATATCTAAGATTCTTTCCTCCATCCTTCCTGCACATCCTTACCTGCCTTTCATTATGTCCCCCCCCCTGCTTGCACCTCATTTCTCCACTTTCTTATCTCCTCATTTTTTTCTTTATATTATTAGTACAATGTTGTGCAACTCATCACATCATGCAACTTCGCTAAGCTGAGCTAAATAGAGCTATATTGAATGTATGCATTTTTAAAATTGTAATACACAGTTACAAAATAAACACGTGTCTCAATATTTTGAACCCAAGACCATTGCACCTGCAGACCATTGCATTAACCTGCCGTGCCACAAAACTTTTAATTAAAACAGATAGTTTAAACAAAACATAGTAATGGCCTATTACAGTCATTACACGTGTTTCAGCAGAGCTGCTCGCTGCGCTGAACAAACTTGATTAAAAAGTAATGGAAAAAAATGGGGAGTGTACCTTGGACTCTGGTGCAATAGTACACCACTAGAAAGCCAAAGACATAATAATGGATGTAAGTGAGGCCTGTGATAGCAGGTAAACTTTCCCTTTTATCAGCAACATGTAGAAAGACACCCGGTAAGGCATTAATGGCAAAATACATGTTCAACTTGGACCCTGGTACCCTGGTGCAGAAATACATCCATATAAAACCATGTACATACTGATAGATGTAGAACATGTTTATCACAGCCTGTATGTGTACAGATATATCTTGCAAGTACACCTGCTGTAGCAGTGACTCAATAGCTCAGTCTGTTAAATGCCTTGCAAACATTGCTTTTTGCGACACAGAGTCCTGGGTTCAAATCCAGTGGTGTGTAGCACTAGAATTATAGTATTTTTATATTTAACCCCCATGTTGCTGAAGGACACAACAAACATGTGACCCAGTACCCTGTTAGTGATACTGTTGCCTAATATACTTACCTTAAACACATGCCTTAATTGGACTGGAAAGAGTAACCTCACTCTGGCTCTGCCTCTACAACACTGTTGACACAGCTCCCACAGTTAGTCCTACTTGTTGTCCTCCAAAGTGTTTACAGTCTCTGGCTATGCCTTTTACCTGCAGCAGCAGCTGCAGCCTGTAGCACACCCATCTCTCTGTAAAAGTTGCTGCTACAGACCTACCATCTGTGATGAAGTAGTCTCCTCACCCCTTTAATGTCCAGCACAACATATCAGAAAGGGCCCCTAATCTACATGAAGGCCTTATACATTGTAGTGTGGTTGCATGTGACTGGCTGATGATAGTGCAAATCAGCTATGTTGGCTGCAATTAGCATTTCAAAATCACAGACTGGTTAAGAGGCAATGGCTTGCTTATGAGAAGCATGTTAAAAAGCAAGTAAATAGCTATGGGAAACCAGTCTTTATGAGACTTTTCTAGCACAGAACATGTGTATGTAAAATATTAACTATCAGCACATATTCACAGAGGAGTACGACACTCCATCAGGTATGTAACCCTTTTTTTTACATCGGGCAGCAGATATGTAAATATACTTAAGGGAATAGGGATCAAAGCAATAAGCTGTTCTTAGAACTGTGATAATGACATGCCAATGATTTCTGGATTTGTTATATATATAGAAGATGGGCAATACTACAAAGGTGGAGTGCATAATGTCAGTGTGGCACATTGGGCTCATGGGACCCCCCCCTCACTTTATAGTGGTTGTAATCACACACTGCTATTTGTTTGGCACAGTTGTTTTTACATATTATCAGGTGGGTTGGCCCTTGGGGACACACTACAATAGACTCCAGTGTGGGCTGTATGATCATACAGCACTATCTGTCATGGCACACATGGGAATACCTGATAGTATTCTAGTTGTATCCACACTCTTAGTATGTTTGCACACAGTGGAATATGACATGTGTGATCCAGCAGTGGATATTGCCAGCCATTCTGTCCTTGCTGTATCTCTACATAGTGTACTTCCATGTATGTGAACCTCACATGTGTTCCCATGTTATTATCTTTCAAACATGTATGTATGACACCATGCAGCATTCACAGATGCAGAGAATGAGTTGATACTGGAGGGGCAACATCAGCACCATGAAGTTCGACTCTCCAGGGGAGGCACAACAGGGAATAGCAGAAGGCATTTTGGGCTGACCTTGTCTGTGATGTTAATGCCACAGATCATCAGGACAGGATATATGAGCAGGTGTGATACCGTGCAATGGACATGATTGATGCTGCATGCAGAAGAGTGGCAGATGTAGCCAGGGATTGTGGCATCACCGGTGGAAGACCTACAGCAGAACAACCACTCTCAGCCACTGAGGAATTCCTGGTAAATCTAGGGACACACCACAGTTCCCAGGCATCCATCACTCCCTACATCGTAGATGTGGGTGCCACAGTTTCAATTGCAGAGAAGCATGCACATAAGCTCAGGCTGATCAGTTCTGCAATAGTCTAGCATACAGTGTGTGAGGGCATGCATAGTCTTACGTGGGTGTCAGGCCTTTCTGTTTTGGAGGGTAGAGAAGGGTTTAACTGCAGTTTGACTGTCATGCTCAGATTATGACCACTATAACAATTAACACAATAATTACTGTAAATGTGAGATATATGGATGCATTACTTTGTGGTGGTGGAACATGTGGTGGTACTGACATCACCTCTCCCTCAACTTTTCACAGACAGGTCTGTCAGGTATCATACAACCCCATGGTCCTGCTCCTGGTAAGCAGGACACTGTTTTGCTATTTATTCATGTTTACAGCATTGTAATCCCTAGACTGTCATCCCAGGCCTGCTGCCTGCATTACTGTACTGTTGGTATGATTGCCAAATGCATACATATTGTCTGACTGTACACACATTAGACTCATACCCATGCCTTGTAGGTGTGACCACACTGATAGATGTGACAGCATTGCCATGACAGTACAGTGTCATATGTGTCAACTCTGCAGAGTCTATACTAATGTCAACAGTGTACCTCACTGTTGCTGATGAGATTGCAGTGTAATGGGTGTTTATGAAGAAGTAACTACAGCTGTTAATGGGAAGAGAACTTTCCTACAGTACTATATGAGGTTGGGTTATCAACAGATCTGTCATAGTGATAACAGTGTATAGAGCCTTACATATCTTACAACATAGTACTGCAGAACATAATAGTGCAGATAGTAATGTACTGCATTTTACTTTCTTATCACAGGTAACCAGAGTGGTTGGTTTCTCTCCCTTATACAACCTGATGTCAGTGTCTCCTCAGACACTAAAAATGAAGGTGGCCACAGTGTGGCACAGGTCAAGGTTTTGGGGGCTGGCATGGGAGGGTAGGAGGTTGGCGTGATGGTTAAATTGTTTACCTTTCGGACTCAAGGTGCAGGGTTTGATTCTCACAGGAGGTAATAAGCTTGGCTTAAAATGGTCCATAAGGAAAGTTAGCCTAGTACTAATCTATGAACCTATGAACCTATGAATCTGTCCCAGAGGTTGACATCCCACTTCTGCCCCCATTATCAGTCAGTTTTCCGACACATACCCACTCCCCAGAGGCCAGAGATATTGGACAGTCAGTGGGTGGGGACATTGAACAGAAAGTGTGGCAACTATGGCTCCAATGAGTGTAGACACTGGCTATATCCAGACAGCTGGAGAGGTCCCACACAGGTGGATTGAGAGGAGTGCATGTAGGAGGCCTGCTGTCTGTCCACCACCAATTGCAGGTATCACATCATGGGTGGCACAGGCCATCATGGAGGGACAGGCACATTCTTAACTGAACACCAGACATATGCTTAGGGTTATGAATGCAGCACAGTCCAACATCCATGACTGCCTCCACTGCACTGGGGACTCCCTGGATCAGTTGACTGATGCAGTGGACAGAAGGTGGGCTGAGACAGTGTCTGTCTTGGACAGCACATTGTCTGTGCTGGAACATGTGGCTGGAGTTGAATGTTGGACTCATGGATGTAGGTCAGCAACCCCATCTTCTTTGAGTCCACATAGCTGTGCACAATCACTCTCCCATAGTGGCAGTACATCCAGAGCTACAAAAGGGAGTGTGATGTCCACACTGTGATGTGGCAGGTGATGGGTTCATGGTCCTGGGTGTTCCTGTGGGGGACATAGTCCCAGTAGACAGCAGTCACCGTCAAGTACTAGCACCACTTCTGAACTTGGGCATGGAAGTGCCAGTGTGACTCCTGGCAGAACCAGTTCCCATGTTTGGGGCCAGAGATGGTGAACTGTCAACTCTACCATGTATAGTCCAAAGCTGTTCAACATACACACATGTAGGGCTAGTGCTGAGCTTGACTGTGTATACACACACACCGTCAAATATCACTGTCACATGCAGATCACCAACAGACATGCACGGCACCTTTCCATGGTCCAGCTTACCTGCTTCCCTTCCTGACTCACACACATACTGTTAACCATTTGCCTAGGCCTCCTGCACCCCCAGGCAACACCTTGTGAAAGTGATGATATCTGTGCCACATCCCTGTAATCCTCTCCATCAATGCAGGAAAATGAAGCTATGTGTCTAATGCACAGGGTGACTATAGTAGTTGACATTAGTTGACATGTACTTGTGTAATGCTGTGTTGTTTTGTCATGCCACTTGTAGTGGTTACCAACAGATACTGTATGCTGTAATTTGTCATGAGTATGCCACAGATTTTTGTGTTCCTTATGTTGTATGATGTTGTAATGGCTGTATAATTACATGATAATAGGCGTGTCATAGAACTGTTTCTGTTTCAAGGGTCTGTTGGGATAATCTATGGAAACACAGCTGCAATGAAGCAGCACAGGATGGCATGTCAGCACAGCAGAATTATGTCTTCAGCAAGGTACAGCACTATAAGTGCATGGCTTTATAGGTTCATATGTGTATAACAGGCTAACAAGGACAATGGTGGCATTCAGTGCACTCATGCATCCCTAATATGTGAACAGGTCTGCTACCCTTGATAAGCGTCACCAGGGTATTGGGAACTCACACATCTGCAAGCCGTGGTGATGGAGATGATCCATCTACAAATATCCTGTCTGCAGTACAGTCAGTTTCCCAACACCAGTTATGATTGTTGTGCTCTGTACACCATTGTGTAACCTGCACATGATGTGCTTCACATGTATGGGGGGCCTGTTTCATGTAGGGAGTACTGTCTATGTTACATACCTGTCTCTCCAGCATGTACTATATATACACAGTGATGTTGTAGGCATGTAGGTCAGGTGAGACATGTGTTAGTCTTGTCATGGATACACAGGAGGTACACAATGGGATCCAACACTTCCCTGTATGGAGCCATACAAATCCCCTCCAAAGCATATAGGAGACAGACTACACATGTACGGTCATGACACGGACTCCATAGGACATGTTATCTACACTGTGTATTGGTGTACCATGGAACATGTGTGGCTGCTACATTTGTACAATATGCCTGTGTAGTGACATAGCAAGGCTGCAATTGCACACGATGATAGCTGTGATGATTGCCACAGTCAATATAGCAGTGACAGTCTGGGATTTACATCCCAAACTTGTTAACACAGGTTGCACAACAGTGAATGCATCCCCAGATCTTACCAACCAGTTAAAGTCAAAGGCTAAATTACTGTCTGTGTCCATAACTTCATGTGTAATGTCTCAACTGTGTATGGTGTGTGGATACTACAATATTTTGCAGGGATGGATGATGTCCCACAAGATAGTATTGTGCAGTCGTTGGTATTTGACAACAACTGACTGTGCCTTCGGCCATCCTGGATAACGGTTGATTCTGTGTGGGATTCTGTGACAACTCCTAATATGCAATCACCTGCTAATGTACTCAGTCAGAGGTCACTGACAGTGGCTGTGACTGCACAGAGGGAATAGGTAGATGGGGTACACCAGTAATAGAGGATGGTGAACTCCACTGGTGACTGGCATCATTGCAGTATATATCGCCCAATACTATCGTCCCAGAGTATGACTGTCAGACACTTGCCTATCCACCAGCTGATATAACACTGTACATGACATACACAGTTTCCAGCAAGGCCTGCTGGCCTAATATTATCATACACCTTGTCAGGCCAAGGTTGGTGGAGTGAGAAATATGTCAGACATCTATTGCATAGTGTAACAGTCAATGGGGTCCACTGGTTACAGTCGGTAGGCATGATCTGGCCTTAAACAAAAGTAACAGGGTTTGGTGCAGTGTAAATAGGTGCACAACAGTGTTAATCCTCATATCCATGCTGTGTAAGTAGGTGTACGACAGTGTTAGTGCTTATATCCGTGCAGTGTAAGTAGGTGTATGACAGTGTTAGTGCTCATATCCATGCTGTGTCAGTAGGTGCACGACAGTGTTAGTGCTCATATCCATGCTTTGTAAGTAGATGTACAATAGTGTTAGTGCTCATATCCATGCTGTGTAAGTAGGTGTACGACAGAGTTAGTGCTAATATCCATGCTGTGTAAGTAGGTGTATGACAGTGTTCATGCTCATATCCACGCAGGGTAAGTAGGTGTACAACAGTGTTAGTGCTCATATCCATGCAGTGTAAGTAGATGTACGACAGTGTTAGTGCTCATATCCATGCTGTGTAAGTAGGTGTATGACAGTGTTAGTGCTCATATGCATACTGTATCAGTAGGTGTACGACAGTGTTAGTGCTCATATCCATGCTGTGTAAGTAGGTGTATGACAGTGTTAGTGCTCATATCCATGCTGTGTAAGTAGGAGTACGACAGTGTTAGTGCTCATATGCATACTGTATCAGTAGGTGTACGACAGTGGCAGTGCTCATATCCATGCTGTATAAGTAGGTGTATGACAGTGTTAGTGCTCATATCCATGCTGTTTAAATAGGTGTACACCATTGTTAGTGCTCATATCCACGCTGTGTAAGTAGGTGTACGACAGTGTTAGTGCTCATATCCATGCTGTGTAAGTAGGTGTACGACAGTGTTAGTGCTCATATCAATGCTGTGTAAGTAGGTGTATGAGAGTGTTAGTGCTCATATCCATGCTGTATCAGTAGGTGAGTGTCAGTGTTAGTGCTCATAACCATGCTGTGTAAGTAGGTGTAAGACAGTGTTAGTGCTCGTATCCATGCTGTGTAAGTATATGTACGACAGTGTTTGTGCTCATATCCATGCTGTGAAAGTAGATGCATGACAGTGTTAGTGTTCATATCCATGCAGTGTAAGTAGGTGTGCGACAGGGTTAGTGCTCATATCCATGCTGTGTTAGTAGGTGTACGACAGTGTTAGTGCCCATATCCATGCTGTACCAGTAGGTGTATGACAGAGTTAGTGCTCATATCCATGTTGTATCAGTAGGTGTGTGTCAGTGTTAGTGGTCATATCCATGCTGTGTATGTATGTGTATGACAGTGTTAGTGCTCATATCGATGCAGTGTAAGTAGATGTATCACAGTGTTTGATCATATCCATGCTGTGTAAGTAAGTGTATGACAGTGTTAGTGCTCATATCCATGCAGTGTAAGTAGATGTACGACCGTGTTAGTGCTCTTCTCCATGCTAAGTATGTGTACAGCAGTGTTTGTGCTTATATCCATGCTGTGTAAGTAGGTGTACGACAGTGTTAATGCTCATATCCATGCTGTTTAAGTAGGTGTACAACAGTGTTAGTGCTCATATCCATGCTGTGTAAGTAGATGTACGACAGTGTTAGTGCTCATATCCATGCAGTGTAAGTAGGTGTATGACAGTGTTAGTGCTCCTATCCATGCTGCATCAGTAGGTGTGTGTCAGTGTTAGTGCTCATATCCATGCAGTGTAAGTAGATGTATGACAGTGTTAGTGCTCATATCCATGCAGTGTAAGTAGGTGTATGACAGTGTTAGTGCTCATATCCATTCTGTGTCAGTAGGTGTACAACAGTATTATTGATCATATCCATTCTGTGTCAGTAGGTGTACTACAGTGTTAGTGATCATATCCGTGCTGTGTAAGTAGGTGTACAGCAGTGTTAGTGCTCATATCCATGCTGTGTCAGTAGCTATATGACAGTGTCAGTGCTCATATCCATGCTGTGTAAGTAGGTGTACAGCAGTGTTAGTGCTCATATCCATGCTGTGTCAGTAGGTGTATGACAGTGTTAGTGCTCGTATCCATGCTGTGTAAGTAGATGTACGACAGTGTTAGTGCTCATATCCATGCTGTGTAAGTAGGTGTACAACAGTGTTAGTGCTCATATCCATGCTGTGTATGTAGGTGTACGACAGTGTTAGTATTCATATCCATGCTGTGTAAGTAGGTGTACGACAGTGTTAGTGCTCATATCATTGCAGTGTAAGTAGATGTATGACAGTGTTAGTGCCCTTATCCATGCTAAGTAGGTGTACGACTGTGTGAGTGCTCATATCCATGCTGTGTGAGTAGCTGTATGACAGTGTTAGTGCTCATATCTATGCTGTGTAAGTAGGTGTATGACAGTGTTAGTGCTCATATCCATGCTGTGTAAGTAGGTGTATGACAGTGTTAGTGCTCATTTCCATGCTGTGTAAGTAGATGTACGACAGTGTTAGTGCTCATATCCATGCTGTGTAAGTAGATGTACAACAGTGTTAGTGCTCATATCCATGCAGTGTAAGTAGGTGTGCGACAGTGTTAGTGCTCATAAACGTGCTGTGTCTGTAGGTGTACGACAGTGTTTGTGCTCATATCCATGCTGTGTAAGTAGGTGTACAACAGTGTTATTGCTCATATCCATGCTGTACCAGTAGGTGTATGACAGTGTTAGTGCTCATATCCATGCTGTGTAAGTCAGTGTACAACAGTGTTAGTGCTCATATCCATGCTGTGTATGTAGGTGTATGACAGTGTTAGTATTCATATCCATGCTGTGTAAGTAGGTGTACAACAGTGTTAGTGCTCATATCATTGCAGTGTAAGTAGATGTATGACAGTGTTAGTGCACTTATCCATGCTAAGTAGGTGTACGACTGTGTGAGTGCTCATATCCATGCTGTGTGAGTAGGTGTATGACAGTGTTAGTGCTCATATCCATGCTTTGTAAGTAGGTGTATGACAGTGTTAGTGCTCATATCCATGCTGTGTAAGTAGGTGTATGACAGTGTTAGTGCTCATTTCCATGCTGTGTGAGTAGGTGTATGAGAGTGTTAGTGCTCATATACATGCAGTGTAAGTAGGTGTAGGACAGTGTGAGTGCTCATATCCATGCTGTGTCAGTAGGTGTACGACAGTGTTAGTGCTCGTATCCATGCCTTGTAAGTAGGTGTACGACAGTGTTCTTGCTCATATCCATGCTGTGTAAGTAGATGTACGACAGTGTTAGTGCTCATATCCATGCAGTGTAAGTAGGTGTAGGACAGTGTTAGTGCTCATATCCATGCTGTGTCAGTAGGTGTACGACAGTGTTAGTGCTCATTTCCATGCTGTGTGAGTAGGTGTATGACAGTGTTAGTGCTCATATCCATGCTGCATCAGTAGGTGTGTGTCAGTGTTAGTGCTCATATTGATGCTGTGTCAGTAGGTGTACGACAGTGTTAGTGCTCATATCCATGCAGTGTGAGTAGGTATATTGCAGTGTTAGTTGACATATCCATGCTCTGTAAGTAGGTGTACAACAGTGTTAGTGCTCATATCCATGCTGTGTCAGTAGGTGTACGACAGTGTTAGTGCTCATATCCATGCAGTGTAAGTAGGTGTAGGACAGTGTTAGCGCTCATATCCATGCTGTGTCAGTAGGTGTACAACAGTGTTAGTGCTCATATCCATCATGTGTCAGTAGGTGTACGACAGTGTTAGTGCTCATATCCATGCTGTGTCAGTTGGTGTACGACAGTGTTAGTGCTCATATCCATGCTGTGTAAGTAGATGTACGACAGTGTTAGTGCTCATATCCATGCAGTGTAAGTAGGTGTATGACAGTGTTAGTGCTCATATCCATCCTGCATCAGTAGGTGTGTGTCAGTGTTAGTGCTCGTATCCATGCTGTGTAAGTAGGTGTACGACAGTGTTAGTGCTCATATCCATGCAGTGTAAGTAGATGTATGACAGTGTTAGTGCTCATATCCATGCTGTGTAAGTAGGTGTATGACAGTGTTAGTGCTCATATCCATGCTGTGTAAGTAGATGTACGACAGTGTTAGTGCTCATATCCATGCTGTGTAAGTAGGTGCACAACAGTGTTATTGATCATATCCATTCTGTGTCAGTAGGTATACTACAGTGTTAGTGATCATATCCGTGCTGTGTATGTAGGTGTACAGCAGTGTTAGTGCTCATATCCATGCTGTGTCAGTAGCTCTACGACAGTGTCAGTGCTCATATCCATGCTGTATAATTAGGTGTACAGAAGTGTTAGTGCTCATATCCATGCTGTGTCAGTAGGTGTATGACAGTGTTAGTGCTCGTATCCATGCTGTGTAAGTAGATGTACGACAGTGTTACTACTCATATCCATGCTGTGTAAGTAGATGTACGACAGTGTTAGTGCTCATATCCATGCTGTGTAAGTAGGTGTACAACAGTGTTTTTGCTCATATCCGTGCAGTGTAAGTAGGTGTGCGACAGTGTTAGTGCTGATATAAGTGCTGTGTCTGTAGGTGTACGACAGTGTTTGTGCTCATATCCATGCCGTGTAAGCAGGTGTACAACAGTGTTATTGCTCATATCCATGCTGTACCAGTAGGTGTATGACAGTGTTAGTGCTCATATCCATGCTGTGTAAGGCGGTGTACAACAGTGTTAGTGCTCATATCCATGCTGTGTATGTAGGTGTACGACAGTGTTAGTATTCATATCCATGCTGTGTAAGTAGGTGTACGACAGTGTTAGTGCTCATATCATTGCAGTGTAAGTAGATGTACGACAGTGTTAATGCTCATATCCATGCTGTGTAAGTAGGTGTACAACAGTGTTTTTGCTCATATCCGTGCAGTGTAAGTAGGTGTGCGACAGTGTTAGTGCTGATATAAGTGCTGTGTCTGTAGGTGTACGACAGTGTTTGTGCTCATATCCATGCTGTGTAAGGAGGAGTACGACAGTGTTAGTGCTCATATCCATGCTGTATCAGTAGGTGTATGACAGTGTTAGTGCTCATATCCATGCTGTGTCAGTAGGTGTATGACAGTGTTAGTGCTCATATCCATGCTGTGTCAGTAGGTGTATGACAGTGTTAGTGCTCATATCCATGCTGTGTAAGTAGGTGTACGACAGTGTTAGTGCTCATATCCATGCTGTGTCAGTAGGTGTACAACAGTGTTAGTGCTCATATCCATGCTGTGTCAGTAGGTGTATGACAGTGTTAGTGCTCATACTGATGCTGTGTCAGTAGGTGTACGACAGTGTTAGTGCTCATATCCATGCTGTGTCAGTAGGTGTATGACAGTGTTAGTGCTCATATCCATGCTGTGTCAGTAGGTGTACGACAGTGTTAGTGCTCATATTCATGCAGTGTATGTAGGTGTAGGACAGTGTTAGTGCTCATATCCATGCTGTGTCAGTAGGTGTACGACAGTGTTAGTGCTCATATCTATGCTGTGTCAGTAGGTGTATGACAGTGTTAGTGCTCATATCCATGCAGTGTAAATAGGTGTACGACAGTGTTAGTGCTCATATCCATGCTGTGTCAGTAGGTGTACAACAGTGTTAGTGCTCATATCCATGCTGTGTCAGTAGGTGTATGACAGTGTTAGTGCTCATACTGATGCTGTGTCAGTAGGTGTACGACAGTGTTAGTGCTCATATCCATGCAGTGTAAGTAGGTGTAGGACAGTGTTAGCGCTCATATCCATGCTGTGTCAGTAGGTGTACAACAGTGTTAGTGCTCATATCCATGCTGTGTCAGTAGGTGTACGACAGTGTTAGTGCTCATATCCATGCTGTGTCAGTTGGTGTACGACAGTGTTAGTGCTCATATCCATGCTGTGTAAGTAGATGTGCGACAGTGTTAGTGCTCATATCCATGCAGTGTAAGTAGGTGTATGACAGTGTTAGTGCTCATATCCATCCTGCATCAGTAGGTGTGTGTCAGTGTTAGTGCTCGTATCCATGCTGTGTAAGTAGGTGTACGACAGTGTTAGTGCTCATATCCATGCAGTGTAAGTAGATGTATGACAGTGTTAGTGCTCATATCCATGCTGTGTAAGTAGGTGTATGACAGTGTTAGTGCTCATATCCATGCTGTGTAAGTAGATGTGCGACAGTGTTAGTGCTCATATCCATGCTGTGTTAGTAGGTGCACAACAGTGTTATTGATCATATCCATTCTGTGTCAGTAGGTATACTACAGTGTTAGTGATCATATCCGTGCTGTGTATGTAGGTGTACAGCAGTGTTAGTGCTCATATCCATGCTGTGTCAGTAGCTCTACGACAGTGTCAGTGCTCATATCCATGCTGTATAATTAGGTGTACAGAAGTGTTAGTGCTCATATCCATGCTGTGTCAGTAGGTGTATGACAGTGTTAGTGCTCGTATCCATGCTGTGTAAGTAGATGTACGACAGTGATAGTACTCATATCCATGCTGTGTAAGTAGATGTACGACAGTGTTAGTGCTCATATCCATGCTGTGTAAGTAGGTGTACAACAGTGTTTTTGCTCATATCCGTGCAGTGTAAGTAGGTGTGCGACAGTGTTAGTGCTGATATAAGTGCTGTGTCTGTAGGTGTACGACAGTGTTTGTGCTCATATCCATGCCGTGTAAGCAGGTGTACAACAGTGTTATTGCTCATATCCATGCTGTACCAGTAGGTGTATGACAGTGTTAGTGCTCATATCCATGCTGTGTAGGTGTGTACAACAGTGTTAGTGCTCATATCCATGCTGTGTATGTAGGTGTACGACAGTGTTAGTATTCATATCCATGCTGTGTAAGTAGGTGTACGACAGTGTTAGTGCTCATATCATTGCAGTGTAAGAAGATGTACGACAGTGTTAGTGCTCTTATCCATGCTAAGTAGGTGTACGACAGTGTTTGTGCTCATATCCATGCTGTGTAAATAGGTGTACAACAGTGTTAATGCTCATATCCATGCTGTGTAAGTAGGTTTACAACAGTGTTAATGCTCATATCCATGCAGTGTAAGTAGGTGTACGACAGTGTTAATGCTCATATCCATGCTGTGTAAGTAGGTGTACGACAGTGTTAGTGCTCATATCCATGCTGTGTCAGTAGGTGTACAACAGTGTTAGTGCTCATATCCATGCTGTGTCAGTAGGTGTACAACAGTGTTAGTGCTCATATCCATGCTGTGTAAGGAGGAGTACGACAGTGTTAGTGCTCATATCCATGCTGTATCAGTAGGTGTATGACAGTGTTAGTGCTCATATCCATGCTGTGTCAGTAGGTGTATGACAGTGTTAGTGCTCATATCCATGCTGTGTCAGTAGGTGTATGACAGTGTTAGTGCTCATATCCATGCTGTGTAAGTAGGTGTACGACAGTGTTAGTGCTCATATCCATGCTGTGTCAGTAGGTGTACAACAGTGTTAGTGCTCATATCCATGCTGTGTCAGTAGGTGTATGACAGTGTTAGTGCTCATACTGATGCTGTGTCAGTAGGTGTACAACAGTGTTAGTGCTCATATCCATGCTGTGTCAGTAGGTGTATGACAGTGTTAGTGCTCATATCCATGCTGTGTATGTAGGTGTACGACAGTGTTAGTATTCATATCCATGCTGTGTAAGTAGGTGTACGACAGTGTTAGTGCTCATATCATTGCAGTGTAAGTAGATGTACGACAGTGTTAATGCTCATATCCATGCTGTGTAAGTAGGTGTACAACAGTGTTTTTGCTCATATCCGTGCAGTGTAAGTAGGTGTGCGACAGTGTTAGTGCTGATATAAGTGCTGTGTCTGTAGGTGTACGACAGTGTTTGTGCTCATATCCATGCTGTGTAAGGAGGAGTACGACAGTGTTAGTGCTCATATCCATGCTGTATCAGTAGGTGTATGACAGTGTTAGTGCTCATATCCATGCTGTGTCAGTAGGTGTATGACAGTGTTAGTGCTCATATCCATGCTGTGTCAGTAGGTGTATGACAGTGTTAGTGCTCATATCCATGCTGTGTAAGTAGGTGTACGACAGTGTTAGTGCTCATATCCATGCTGTGTCAGTAGGTGTACAACAGTGTTAGTGCTCATATCCATGCTGTGTCAGTAGGTGTATGACAGTGTTAGTGCTCATACTGATGCTGTGTCAGTAGGTGTCGACAGTGTTAGTGCTCATATCCATGCTGTGTCAGTAGGTGTATGACAGTGTTAGTGCTCATATCCATGCTGTGTCAGTAGGTGTGACAGTGTTAGTGCTCATATTCATGCAGTGTATGTAGGTGTAGGACAGTGTTAGTGCTCATATCCATGCTGTGTCAGTAGGTGTACGACAGTGTTAGTGCTCATATCTATGCTGTGTCAGTAGGTGTATGACAGTGTTAGTGCTCATATCCATGCAGTGTAAATAGGTGTACGACAGTGTTAGTGCTCATATCCATGCTGTGTCAGTAGGTGTACAACAGTGTTAGTGCTCATATCCATGCTGTGTCAGTAGGTGTATGACAGTGTTAGTGCTCATACTGATGCTGTGTCAGTAGGTGTACGACAGTGTTAGTGCTCATATCCATGCAGTGTAAGTAGGTGTAGGACAGTGTTAGCGCTCATATCCATGCTGTGTCAGTAGGTGTACAACAGTGTTAGTGCTCATATCCATGCTGTGTCAGTAGGTGTACGACAGTGTTAGTGCTCATATCCATGCTGTGTCAGTTGGTGTACGACAGTGTTAGTGCTCATATCCATGCTGTGTAAGTAGATGTACGACAGTGTTAGTGCTCATATCCATGCAGTGTAAGTAGGTGTATGACAGTGTTAGTGCTCATATCCATCCTGCATCAGTAGGTGTGTGTCAGTGTTAGTGCTCGTATCCATGCTGTGTAAGTAGGTGTACGACAGTGTTAGTGCTCATATCCATGCAGTGTAAGTAGATGTATGACAGTGTTAGTGCTCATATCCATGCTGTGTAAGTAGGTGTATGACAGTGTTAGTGCTCATATCCATGCTGTGTAAGTAGATGTACGACAGTGTTAGTGCTCATATCCATGCTGTGTTAGTAGGTGCACAACAGTGTTATTGATCATATCCATTCTGTGTCAGTAGGTATACTACAGTGTTAGTGATCATATCCGTGCTGTGTATGTAGGTGTACAGCAGTGTTAGTGCTCATATCCATGCTGTGTCAGTAGCTCTACGACAGTGTCAGTGCTCATATCCATGCTGTATAATTAGGTGTACAGAAGTGTTAGTGCTCATATCCATGCTGTGTCAGTAGGTGTATGACAGTGTTAGTGCTCGTATCCATGCTGTGTAAGTAGATGTACGACAGTGATAGTACTCATATCCATGCTGTGTAAGTAGATGTACGACAGTGTTAGTGCTCATATCCATGCTGTGTAAGTAGGTGTACAACAGTGTTTTTGCTCATATCCGTGCAGTGTAAGTAGGTGTGCGACAGTGTTAGTGCTGATATAAGTGCTGTGTCTGTAGGTGTACGACAGTGTTTGTGCTCATATCCATGCCGTGTAAGCAGGTGTACAACAGTGTTATTGCTCATATCCATGCTGTACCAGTAGGTGTATGACAGTGTTAGTGCTCATATCCATGCTGTGTAAGGCGGTGTACAACAGTGTTAGTGCTCATATCCATGCTGTGTATGTAGGTGTACGACAGTGTTAGTATTCATATCCATGCTGTGTAAGTAGGTGTACGACAGTGTTAGTGCTCATATCATTGCAGTGTAAGAAGATGTACGACAGTGTTAGTGCTCTTATCCATGCTAAGTAGGTGTACGACAGTGTTTGTGCTCATATCCATGCTGTGTAAATAGGTGTACAACAGTGTTAATGCTCATATCCATGCTGTGTAAGTAGGTTTACAACAGTGTTAATGCTCATATCCATGCAGTGTAAGTAGGTGTACGACAGTGTTAATGCTCATATCCATGCTGTGTAAGTAGGTGTACGACAGTGTTAGTGCTCATATCCATGCTGTGTCAGTAGGTGTACAACAGTGTTAGTGCTCATATCCATGCTGTGTCAGTAGGTGTACAACAGTGTTAGTGCTCATATCCATGCTGTGTAAGGAGGAGTGCGACAGTGTTAGTGCTCATATCCATGCTGTATCAGTAGGTGTATGACAGTGTTAGTGCTCATATCCATGCTGTGTCAGTAGGTGTATGACAGTGTTAGTGCTCATATCCATGCTGTGTCAGTAGGTGTATGACAGTGTTAGTGCTCATATCCATGCTGTGTAAGTAGGTGTACGACAGTGTTAGTGCTCATATCCATGCTGTGTCAGTAGGTGTACAACAGTGTTAGTGCTCATATCCATGCTGTGTCAGTAGGTGTATGACAGTGTTAGTGCTCATACTGATGCTGTGTCAGTAGGTGTACAACAGTGTTAGTGCTCATATCCATGCTGTGTCAGTAGGTGTATGACAGTGTTAGTGCTCATATCCATGCTGTGTCAGTAGGTGTACGACAGTGTTAGTGCTCATATCCATGCAGTGTATGTAGGTGTAGGACAGTGTTAGTGCTCATATCCATGCTGTGTCAGTAGGTGTACGACAGTGTTAGTGCTCATATCTATGCTGTGTCAGTAGGTGTATGACAGTGTTAGTGCTCATATCCATGCAGTGTAAGTAGGTGTACGACAGTGTTAGTGCTCATATCCATGCTGTGTCAGTAGGTGTACGACAGTGTTAGTGCTCATATCCATGCTGTGTCAGTAGGTGTATGACAGTGTTAGTGCTCATACTGATGCTGTGTCAGTAGGTGTACGACAGTGTTAGTGCTCATATCCATGCTGTGTCAGTAGGTGTATGACAGTGTTAGTGCTCATATCCATGCTGTGTCAGTAGGTGTACGACAGTGTTAGTGCTCATATCCATGCAGTGTAAGTAGGTGTATGACAGTGTTAGTGCTCATATCCATGCTGTGTCAGTAGGTGTATGACAGTGTTAGTGCTCATATCCATGCTGTGTCAGTAGGTGTATGACAGTGTTAGTGCTCATATCCATGCAGTGTAAGTAGGTATATGACAGTATTAGTGCTCATATCCATGCTGTGTAAGTAGGTGTACGACAGTGTTTCATAGTTTCATAGTTTCGTAGTTTAGTACTAGGCTATCTGCCCTGGGGCATTTGTAAGCCTAGCCATAGTGATGTGGCTTTCGCCACCCCATGAAATGGTACAAAAATGCACAGAATAGATTTAGAATACTGTGCCTCAGTCTAGTAGTGACACAATAATGGTCCCCTTATATAATAGAATTAGTTTACTGTGCCCCTGTCTAGCAGTGACACACATGTGACCCCTGGGGTAAACTTACGATCTCCCATCCTCTCATCAAGATTTCTCTTGAAGAGAGTCAGTGAGGGGCTCTGCCTAACATGAACTGGGATCTTGTTCCAAAGCATGGGAAGCCTCTGAGTTATGAATCTATCCCTCCAGCATGTCCTTTTCATACTTGTGCCGAGGTTTAAGTCTTTAGCTCTCGTGGTCCTGATGGATTTGGATTTTTTGAGGTGGAGCATGTCCATCAGATCCTGATTGGACATGGCCTTGTACGTCAGGCAGAGATCACCTCTGAGCAGGCGGTATGTTACTGAATAGAGCTGGAGTTCTTTAGTCTGGCAGAATAAGACATATGTTGGAGACCCTTGATCCTCTTGTTGAGGTACTTTTGTGGTCTCTCCAGCTGTTGCAAATGCCGGGTGAGGTACATACCAAATGGGCCATTGTACTCAATCATGGGTATGATGAGGGAGGAGTATAGGGGTACAATGACATTTTTGGATCTGGATGTGAATCCCTTTATGATGAGGTGTGCAAGGTAGAATGTTTTTCTAACCACTTTGGCAATGTGAGTGTCAAATGAGAGGTCGCTGTCGACTTGGGTCCCTAGGTCTCTGATTACTTTTTCTGTACTCAGTGTGTTGCTGTCTATGTGATAATTTGTGGGTACTTTGTTTTTCCCAAAGGGGATGACTATACATTTTTTGGCATTTAGTTTAAGGCCGTGACTCCGGCACCAGTTGTCTGTTTCTGTGAGGCCTTTTTGTAGGATGTATGTGTCCGCTGGTATATCGACTATGGCACCTAGTTTGCAGTCATCTGCAAACTTTGTCAGCCACAACCCTCCCATGTTTGCTTTAAGATCTGAGAAATAAATGCCGAACAAGAGGGGTCCCAAGACAGATCCCTGTGGGACACCACTTGTGACTGGCTTTGAGTCTGACATTGCTCCAGCAATTTTAACTTTATGGGTTCTGTCCTTTAGCCAGTTTGCAACCCATCTAGTGACATAAGGGTTTACGTTTAAGCTGTTGAGCTTATCTATGATGCCTGAATAAGTGGGGTATTGTGTCGAAGGCCTTAGCCAAGTCCAGGTAGGCTGTATGGACTGCTATACCCTCATCAATGGCTCTAGTGACTGATTCGAAAAAGTCAACCAGGTTCAAAAGGCAGGATCTGCCCTTTACAAAGCTGAACTGGGTGGGGTCAAGTGTCTGTAGGTCTCCTATGTCTCTGTTTATGAGTTCCATAATGATTCTTTCCATAGCTTTGCAGACCAGGCTGGTTAAGCTTGTGGGGCGGTAATTCCTAGGGTCTGTAGAGGTACCCCCTTTATGGAGTGGGACCACTGTTGCTGTACGCCAGTGTTCAGGTACATATCCTGTAGTAAGGCTAAGGTTAAAAAGCATTTTTATGTGCGGGTTTAGCTCCTCTTGGAGTTCATGTAGCACGCAACCCGGGATGTTACTGCTCATATCCATGCCATGTAAGTAGGTGTACGACAGTGTTAGTGCTCATATCCATGCTGTGTCAGTAGGTGTATGACAGTGTTAGTGCTCATATCCATGCTGTGTCAGTAGGTGTACAACAGTGTTAGTGCTCATATCCATGCAGTGTAAATAGGTGTATGACAGTGTTAGTGCTCATATCCATGTTGTGTTAGTAGGTGTACGACAGTGTTAGTGCTCATCTCCATGCTAACTCCTATCATAGCATTTCGGTTGACATGACTCAGAGATCTGGGGATACCACTTGTCACTACATGCTAGTTGTCCTCTGTGCAAGTAAGTACTGCAGTTGCTTCCAGCATGTTACAAGACAAGAGTCATGCAAGTTGTCTGTACACAGCACAGACATGTTAGGGAAATGTAATAGGTACACACTGTGTTGCTTAGTTATGATGCGGTTCACCTGCCTAAAGGATGTTCCAAGTCCTTACCTACAATGCCTTTCAGCAGTGCTGTGACATCCCCACATGTGGAACCAATGTATTGCATCATGTGTTCACCAATATGCATGACCAGTATAGCCCCCCCAGTGTAAGGTCCTCCCTAGAGGAATTTGGCCACAGATCAGTCTCATTAAACTACTAGCATCTACACCCCCTTGCAGACAATACAGACATATATGTCAAGAAAGCCATTTATTAGCTCCTGTTGGATAGTTCACATGGAGTGACTGCACCTCCCTCTTCAGATCAGACAGGGAAGTATGAAGAGCTCTACATCCATGCAGTATGTCAGCAGCATTACAAATGCACTAACATAGCTGTATGTGACAACAGGGACACAGGCTCGTCATGGCTCAGCAAACCTGACTGGTGGCCAACTGCCATTAGCAGGCAGTACAATAACAGGTGGACAGTGTTTTGTGCCAGTTGGGGTGAGGACATCCCCCAAAATGGAGGCACTACCTCTTCAGCTCAAAGAAGCATATAGTGTTGGTTTGATGTTATGTAGGCACAGTAAGTGACAGACGTAGCCACCTAAAAAAAGCAGAACTATAATGCACAGTGTAGTTACATGTGTGACCTCAAAGGACAAGCCTAGATTGTTGGTGACCTCATACATCATGATGGGTCTGTAGTCATACCTAACCTGTACTCACACACTGTCTCCGTCAGCTACACTCCCTTGTCCCCACCATATGTGACACATGACATTCCCACAACCTGTCCCATAACTTCCATGTTTACAGACCAGTTCATAACTGGCCTCTCATTGGAAGATACAGTGCATCTATTGTGCATGTTAACAATCCAGGCTGCATCCCACTTGTGATCTGACAAGGATTACTAACAACATTGGGTTACCCTTGCAATCATGCCAGCAATACTGGATGCAGACCCACTGAGTGGACAATGGCAACTGTTATACCCATGCGCAGAGGTAGTGCATCCACTGATCAACATAACTATTCATGTCTCTGTCTAAGTATACATATCTGTATGGCCGTAGGGGTGATCATCATGGAGCTGATCAGCACACATATATGTAATCTACACATAGATGACTGTACACGGTTTAGATGTGTGTCAGGAGGAGCATGACTGTTACATGTGGTGGATATTTCCAAGGCAGTAACCAAGGACTTGGGTGAGAGTACTTCAGGGTTTACAACCCCCTAGAGTGATCTAAGCTGTCTGACTATATCCTCTGCTCAGGCAACATTTATGAAGCACCCACACAGGCGTCCACAATACTGTCATGGTAGAGGTCAATAAGTGACCCATTGATGGCACGCACACACAACATAGGTACATCTGCCTGCAATAGCTGATCTGTAAGCAGCAGTGCTCAACAGGGCACAGTCCTGGGTCCTCTACTGCATGGCATCATGTTAACCACAAAACATGTGACTACTGACTTACTGTGGCTAACAGTGTTGGCTGATGCCTGCAAATTGTGACAACTCATACAGCCTCTGTGGTATGTCACTATCCTGCAAGAGGGTATTGTGGACACATGCCTGTTGACATACCAATGGCCATAAATGCCATGCGAAATATATATGTAGTATAATTTCCATCAGTTAGACCTATGTACCTGGTAAGTAGCACATCAGTCACAACATGTGCTGTACATACTCAGGGGTGAAAGAACTGGGCACACACACCTGGCCACACAAGCTTACGCCTAATGTGCCTCAGATCACCATGTCTCTGCAGTGGTATGGCAGAAATCATATGGCATAGCTGAGGCCACAGTCACCTGTAAGTGACATTTTCATAACCTCCAAATACTCTTCCCTCAGCATGCCAATATCTGAGTATAATGGCCATTAGTTGATGTACCTTTCCAAGCAGTACTGGCAATTGCACACAACAGTATATTCCTCACAAGAACACTTCATGTCTTCAGTATGTGTTCAATGGGGACTGTCTGCAATGAGTGTCATTCTTGCCTGTAGCATATAGACTACTCAGAGGTGATCTGTGCCTTGCATACAGGGCAATGTGTGACCGTGCTTGATTGCATATGCTGCCTATCTGTAGGAGGCATAGTAGATGGATAACTCATTGTAAGAACACTAACCTTGTATGTGACTTTAGTACTACATGCTTGTGGGAGAATTTTGTCTAGCAGACATAAACACACCTTTAAAACAGGACCCTGCCTAATGGCACACAGAGCACCTCTGCACACCACAGCACATGCCTACTGTATGATTGGCTGGGCAACCGTCATCTCAACATATGGCATCTGCCTTTGTCCCTCATGGACTGGAGCAATATGTGCTGATCCTGTAACTACATGTATATAGATGTCTATGGTTGTGAGGGCTGTATGGTTATTGTGCTAATGAAGTTCAAATGTCCTATGGTTCCATGATATTGTAAAATACTCTAACAGGAGGAACACACAAAAAAATGGCTATGTTGAGGCTAGCACCATTCCAGTTACTGCGTACAGAACACACCAAAGCACACATGTAGTGCAAGTTGGCTGTATGTAGATGAGAATACTTACCTATGTACTAGTACACACTACAGATAAGAGTAAATGATGCAAGCAACACACCTCATGTCTGCTAGTAGTAGTAATATCAGTTTAGGACACATTACGCTTGATGACATCACCAGGCCTTGTAGTCAGTCATTTGGGGGGCCACATCACACACTACAAAGAAAACACTTCAAAACCCTACCTATTTTTAGGTTGCGAAGGTGATCATATTTATGCCATATCGACATATACACACACACACACACACACACCAAGGAGCCTGGAGGGGGATTAGAACCTCTATTGATTTAGTCTTACACACTATAGCTCACAGTACTTATTGCACATGCCACAGCTGAAGTCTGATGCAGTAGTGTCAGCTGGTAGTCCTAAGGTAGATGACATCATCAGTCCTTGTAGAAGAGGCAGTTTAGAAGCCAGCAACAAGTTACAGGGCCAAAAAGTGCATAACCATTCCAGGTGGATAGCCCATGAGGGGATGTCAAGTTGTTTTGCAGACACACACACACACACACACACACACACACACACACACACACACACACACACACACACACACACACACACACCATCAGGGGGTTCCTCCTCCGAGTCCTTCTGTGACTATGGCTGTGGTGATCTAGGCAGGGGTGGGGTGGTGTGTATCCCTCCCCCTCTGATGATCCTGCTGCAGCTGTTTCTGCAGGATCATATTGTGTAGCATGACACATACTGTGAACATCTGTGCACATGTGGCTGGAGAGTACTGCAGGGCTACACCAGATATATCAAGGCACTGAAACAGTGACTTCAGAAGCCCAAACACATACTCTATGATGTTCCTAGTTTGTGCTTGTGCCTCGTTGTGGTGTTCTTCTGTGGGTGTGTGTGCATTTCTAATGGGTATCATCATCCACGGTTCCAGTGCATAACCAGTATCCTCCAGTAAATGGCCGTGTGGAATGTCCCCCCAGCAAACATCTGGTACAGCTGTGATGCATGCCAGATATAGGAGTCATGATAACTGCCAGGGCTGCCAGCACACACATTCATGATAATCCCATGGGCATTGCACACAACCTGGCAGTTGATGGAGTGGTGCCCCTTGTGGTTGACGTAGATTCTACCCTCCTCACTGGGTGGTGACTTGATGTGTACATGAGTGCAATCTATGGCACCAGTAGCTCAGGGTAGTGTGCTACACAGTAGAAGTGTTGCATATTGCTGGCCCTCATTTCAGGGGTGTGGGGAAAAGATATGTGCTCACTGGCAAGTGGTAGCATGGCATCCAGGAGCTGGTGGAGTACCCTAGATGCCGATGACTATGGGGGGTCTATATTAGCAAAGCAAAAAACTCTATGAGCGAATACCAAAACATCGACCCCCATACCGCGAAACACGAAAATCCCGAACACACTAAACTACGAAAAAAAAATATTGAACTGTCATAGTCGGCCAACCCCACCACCCGCTACATACTACTTACCCAAACAAAATAAATAAACCACATACATACATTAACCAAACCCTACTTCTAACCTAAACTAAAGCACCAAAACCCTACCTCCAACACTGCACTAAACCCCACAAACACAACTATCTATGCACCCTCCTTAACCCCTCCCTAACCCTAAGGTCCGTAACTACCCACACATCCCCTACAGACACACACCTAAAAAAAATAAATAATACACATACATACACTTAAAAAAACACTACACTAATTCTTACACACAGTACCTATCTATGCACTTACCTTAACCCAAATCCTAACACTAAAGTCCTATCTATTGCACACTTACCTTATGGAGCTGTACTGCAGACAGACCAACCAAAACAAATCGACATTTTGAAATTTGCATTTTTGACCATTTGGGGTTTATGTACTTCACGCAATATGGTTCGACGTCTTCGTATTCACCTAAAGGGATTTTTGATCGCTTAATAGAAACCCGACTGTGGGACCACCATCATGTCCCCAGTTGTCTTTGGAAAGTCTCTGTAGCTAGTATCCTAAGGGCTACACATACCTTTGTTTCCACTGGGATGGGTTCCCCTCTGTTGGCTCTGGGTCTGAGTTGAGGATGGCAGAGCTCAGTGAGTTCTTGTAGTATGTCCCTGTCCACCCTGTTGCTCTCTACAATGTCCAGCTCATGTAGCTCCTGGAAGGTTACCCTGGGCCTGAACACTCTTCTCCTTCTCAGTCTAGTCCTATTGTCAGCAGCAACAGCAATGACTTCAGCATCTAGCATATACCGATGTAGCAGACCTGCAGCAGCTCCTAGTATTCTGTCAGTTAAAATTCCCAAGTATGTACTCCAATGATGCAGAGTATGGGGGAAAATCAGATTGTAGGGTGTCTGCATACTTTATAGTGCTCTGCTGTAGGTACTGACTTTGTCATTGACTACCTATGATGCATTCCACCTGTCCGATATATCATTAACATCATTTAGTGGCTCTAGTCTAAGTTAAACAGGGGGCAAAACTAATTAATATGACTTTTAGAAACACTGAGCACTGTGACACACCAGGCAAATGCGTGCCCAGTAGGTAAACAGAGCTTAGCTCTTAGTACTCACCCCCCCAAGATTTCCATACTCAGCATAGCAGGATGCCTCGCTAACACATGGAAACATGCTCCACTTAGCTAAACAAAGCTTAGAAGTGGGTGCACCCCCCTGAAAGGGCATGATCAGCATGGCAGAGTGCCATGAAAACAGGCACAATTAAGCTGAAATAAGCTTAGAAGTTATTGGACACACCTCCCCTGATGTCAGCTACCTCCTGTGCAAACATCAACATGGTTCTCTGCCTACATGAAGGTGATATGCGGACGCAATTACCCCTTTATGCTATTCAGTACTCCACCTTATTTGCATAGGGATCCATGCTCACAGTCTAGAAACTACAAACTTCCTAGCCCTACCACATTAGCAATAGCACCGATGCACCATTGTAGATACTCCACACAAGGTCCTGTAATACATTTCTGTCACATAACATTAATTTCATTGTTTCTAATTTTTTTTTTATTTACAAGGCATGTTTACACACTGCTGTGTGTTACACAAACATGCTCAGATTATTAAAAATAAAATAACGACAAGTTATTTCCTTTAATTTTTCAGATGCACAGGAGGATAGTTTCACTCATATATGTATGTTGTATACCATTTCTGTCCATATATCTCCAGTTTCACAGCCCGTTTGTCTGTCTATGCTCCTGTACACGGAATTTTTTCATGTACACTATGGACAATGACACAGGGTCCGAAGGGCTGTCTATCAGCTTGCTGGATCACTCTACCTGCCTCATTTGCATGAGATTCACCTGCTTATGAGGTGATTTGCATGCCAAGGAACTTGCCGTGTTGGCACATGTGTGTATCAGCTGCTCAGCAGTGTTTACTGAATCTAAAACTTGCTTACGTTCATGTAAGCAGTGCAGCACAAGACTTACATGGTAAATAAAATCATGTAAGCTTTATTAAATTCCCCCATACAGTTCATTTTCAAACAATGCAAAGTAAAATAAAATTTTGCCAGCAGTTCATTTTGCGGAGAAAAATCATTGGATTGGTGTTATGGGTGGGAGTATATTGTGAGAGTGTTTGTGCTTTATGGTTAGAGTAAGGGTTAGTAAAACCAAAAACGGCAAGCAGCACTGTAAGCAGAGTCGTAGGACCGATAACTTTCCAATATATGCAATTTAATAATGAAATACAATACACTAACACAATAAACTGAGCGCTTTCGGTAGAATCAGTGTCCTACCTTCTTCAGATACCATACAGGTCAATTAACAGGGTTTTTAAATCATTAGAAAGCCACAATTAAACAGTTAACCAAATGCCAGAATAACTGGACTTGTCCTTAAAGGTGCAGTGGATATCTTGGTGCTATGCTCTACCATATGTAAACCGATATAAGCACACTTTTCTCAAATTTAATAAATAAAAAATGCTGCATATTCTTGCCTAAAAAGTCAAACATAAAATCTATTAAATACAGTTAATATAATTGTGTAAATATAATATAAATTTAGTATAGATGCCCAATGTTTTTCAAAAAGATAAATAAATAAATAAATAAATTTAAATCTGTATGCAGTATGTATAACATAGTGTATAATATATTATAATATGTTATAAAATGTATCTAAAACCTATAAATAAGTATGTTAAAAATCTTCACATATAAGAACACATACCAGGGGCAACCAAAAATTAGTACTCTAAACATTTTACCCATTATTGACACACATTACCAGCTTAAACTTACAATTGAATTCCATATACAAATCATAGACCTGACAACCCTTAGGTAGTATAATAAAGAGGTCATGGTATTCAGCTAAAATCATCTTTTCAAAGCTAACCATTTCAAAATGCTTTTAATAGATAAATATTCATTAAGACCAGGGTATATGTGGGCTTCAGTTCTAATCTGGCACATAATTTCATCAATCTCTAAATTTAACTGCCACGGACCCCCACTAGGACCCGGGTATCTTTGTTGTAGGATTGAGAATTTAAAACTGTGGTCAGGAAAGTCAGCAATATGTCTGACCAAAGCATTATTCAAGTCTTTCTTGCCAATGGCATATACATGCTCATAAATACGCTGTCTCAGTTTTCTCTCCATCTTTCCAATGTAAAATACGGTACATTGAGAACACGTGGCTGCGTATATAATACCTTTAGTTTGACAGTTATATCTCCCTTTTGTTTTTCGATTTAATTTTATTGTCACCACAAATAAACTTGCATTGGTGACATGCACCACGTTTGTGCTAAACTTGCATTGGTGACATGCACCACGTTTGTGCGTACCCGAATTAGCTTGGATATTAGTAGTATTTTTCCTTTCTAATATGGCCTTTAAATTCGCCCCTCTTCTGAACGTGATTTTAGGTTGTAGGCCTAACATTTTAACTAAGCCTAGATCTTCTGTTATAATGGACCAGTTCTTATACAAAATTTCTTTCATGTTATAATGGTCCAAAGAGTAAGTACAAAGGAAGCTGACACGGTAGTCTGATTCAAGCTTAGGAGGAGACTTATTATTAACTGTACTCAGGACATTTGATATAGAAGATAACCTATTGGTTAGCAAGGGCCTAAAATGACCTACTTGCCTTTTATTGCTAACTTCCAAGCCAATAGAATCTAGCAAGGGTTTAGGGTACCCACGACTTAGAAACATGCTCTTAAGAAGTGAACACTCCAAATAGAAATCTGTATCATCAGTGACCATCCTAGCCGCTCTCACTAATTGTCCCTTCACTACGGCCTTTTTTTGGTGAAAGGGGTGACTACTTGTAAAATGTAAGAAAGAATTTGAATAGGATGGTTTTCTATGTATTACACTCTTATATCTTCTATTAGTTATGTCCTTGACAAGATGAACATCTAAATAGTTAATTTCCATTTCATCAAATTTATAAGTAAATTCGAAGAAATCGGTCATGGATTGTATACTATCCATAAAGGTAGAATAAGTGCTGTAGGACCTTTCCATATAATAAACATATCGTCCTGGTAACGAGTAGACCAGGCTACATTTTCCATACATAACTTGTTCTGGAAAAGCAAGGATCTCTCCCAGTATGCCATGATGCAAATAGCAAAGCTGCCCCACATGGAGAGCCCATGGCTGTCCCTGTCTTTTGCAGAAAAAAGTGTCCATCAAAAACCATATAATTATTTTTAAATACAATTTCAAGTAATGTCTCCACTAAATAAATAGTGTTCTCTTCCATTTGTTTGAGAATCAGAAATTCTCTGATCCATTCTAGGCCATGAGCCTGTGGGGTGACTGTGTAGAGGTCCTTGACGTCTATTGTGAGGAAAATGGAGTCTCTAGAGTATTCTAATTTGCTAACATTTTCCAAAAAAACTCCATGAGTACTTGCATATTTGAGACTCCTGCTGGATTTTGAAACGGTTAGCTTTGAAAAGATGATTTTAGCTGAATACCATGACCTCTTTATTATACTACCTATGGGTTGTCAGGTCAATGATTTGTATATGGCATTCAATTGTAACTTTAAGCTGGTAATGTGTGTCAATAATGGGTAAAATGTTTAGAGTACTAATTTTTGGTTGCCCCTGGTATGTGTTCTTATATGTGAAGATTTTTAACATACTTATTTATAGGTTTTAGATACATTTTATAACATATTATAATATATTATACACTATGTTATACATACTGCATACAGATTTAAATTTATTTATTTATTCATCTTTTTGAAAAACATTGGACATCTATACTAAATTTATATTATATTTACACAATTATATTAATTGTATTTATTATATTTTTTGTTTGACTTTTTAGGTAAGAATATGCAGCATTTTTTATTTATTAAATTTGAGAAAAGTGTGCTTATATCGGTTTACATATGGTAGAGCATAGCACCAAGCTATCCATTGCACCTTTAAGGACAAGTCGAGTTATTCTGGCATTTGGTTAACTGTTTAATTGTGGCTTTCTAATGATTTACAAACCCTGTTAATTGACCTGTATGGTATCTGAAGAAGGTAGGACACTGATCCTATCGAAAGTGCTCAGTGTATTGTGTTAGTGTATTGTATTTCATTATTAAATTGTGTATATTGGAAAGTTATCGGTCCTACGACTCTGCTTACAGTGCTGCTTGCCGTTTTTGGTTTTACTAGTTTGTGATTTTGCATTCAAGACTTGTTAGAGTAAGGGTTAGGTAAGGGGATAGTGGTAGCATTGTGCATGCATGTGTTTGTGGTTTATGGTTAGAGTAAGGGTTAGGTAAGGGGATAGTGGTAGCATTATGCATGCATGTGTTTGTGGTTTATGGTTAGAGTAAGGGTTAGGTAAGGGGATAGTGGTAGCATTGTGCATGCATGTGTTTGTGGTTTATGGTTAGAGTAAGGGTTAGGTAAGGGGATAGTGGTAGCATTGTGCATGCATGCATTTGTGAGAATGTTTGTGGTTTACAATTACAGTAACTGTTAGGTGAGGGCATAGGGGTAGTATTGTGCATGTGTGTGTCTGAGCTTGCCTTATGTAGTGGTGGTGTTATGGAAAGGGGTTTTCTAAGATAAAGTTTAGAGTTAGCACAATGGTCAGAGGCTGTTTAAGTATTTGGGTTTGCACACAATAGTAAGTTGGTGCACAAGAAAAGCTCCTCTGCCCCCTTGCTAATGCTTATTAACTGTGGTCCTGCCTCATACGCTAAACTTATTCACCCTGCATATAGATGACTTGGGGCACAAGAAAAGCCCCCTGGCCCCCCCATTGCTAATGCTTGTTAACTGTGATCCTGTCTCATACCCTAAACTTGTTCACCCTGCATATAGATGACAAAATAGCCCTCTGTACATATGGCAGATAACTTGCAAGGAAAGTGTTCAGACGATTACAGAAGCAATATGTTAACTCGAGGCACATGGCACAATGAACCTCCAAACACACAGAAACACACACACACACACACACACACACACACACACACACACACACACACACACACACACACACACACACTACACAAGTGCTTGTGCAAACACACACACCACACAAATGTGCATACATACAAATCACCCACATACACTCACACAAGCACACACACGCAGACGCAGACACACACACACACACACACACACACACACACACACACATACACACTACACAAGTGCTTGTGCAAACACACACACACACACACACACACACATATACACACACCACACAAATGTGCATACATACAAATCACTCACACACACTCACACAAGCATACACACACACACACACACACACACACACACACACACACACACACACACACACACACACATATGTATGCACAGACAAATACATGCATAAACAATCACAGATTAACATTTATTTATTTATTTATTACATTTGTTGACCGGGAAAGTCCACTGGGCCTAGGAAGAGCCCATTTTCAGTGGAGGCCTGGGGAGAAAAGTTCCACAGTATTACAAACATAAGCTCCACAGTAATATATACATAAGCTTCACAGTAATACATAAATAGGCAATAGAACAATGTTGATACATACAAAAGTAAAAAATGAAGTTGAAACATAGGACAATGTCATTCCATTAATTACATACAAAAATCCTTAACTATATGCAAGAGTAAACTGTGTTAATGCTTAGGATCAAGTGTTATGGGCAGTAGTGTGACATAGGAGGAAAAGTAGTGCCCGAAGTGGCAATAATGTATTACAGTCAGCTATGTTTATGAAAGTTGAGTTCTAAGGTGAGCAGCATTGACTTCAGGGTAGAAAGCAGGTGATAGGTCAGAGTTAGTCAAGGTGACAGAAATGAGTCAGAAAGGTACAGGGGAGAAGAGGGGAGTGAGAAGGAAATCAAGTGCTGGGGGTATTTGGTGAGGTACAGGAGCATAGCCAGTGAGAGGAAAAATGTAATGTGAGGATTTTTTGAAGGAAGCAGAATTACTGATTTTCCTGAGTGAAGGAGGAATATTATTACATAACTTAGAGACAGAATGAGAGTGCAGCATTTGGCCAGCTGAGAGTTTGGGTTTCTCAATGGATAATAACATTTTGTTTTCAGAACTGATATGGTGATTGGAGTGGTACATGGTGGGGGAAGGGCAGCTTTCAGGTTGAAAGATTATCTTTTGGGTTGTAGTTAACTGTAGGTAAGTAAGGTGGGGGGATTCTAGCCACTTTAACTGATGCAGAGATAAGCAATGGTGGGTAGAATATTTTGCACTTGAAGCAAATTTAGCGACTTTGCTGTAACAAGAGTCCAGCTTATTTTTTAAGGAGGATTGTAGGTTGATGAAGATGGGAGCTCTGTGTAGAAGGGTTGGAAGTAGGAAGGATGAGGCTAAGGCCTTTTATGCAGAGAGACTGACAAAATTGTTGTGCCTATATAAGGCACCCAGCTTTTGATGTTTTGCTTTGATGTTGTTGTGGATGTGAAGGTCAAAAATTAGTTCGTCATCAATGATGACCCCTAGCAATTTGGTACAAGGGACAACTTCAATGATAGTGTTATTAGGGGAATGAACAGTAAAGAGTCTTGTCAACAGGGCTGGATTTTCTGGGGGTAAATAATAAAACTAAGAAATCATCTTGATTCGTAGTGTCATTTATAAGTGAGGGTCCCATATAAGATATTTTATTACTTAATTTTATTTTACATTTGTATACTGGGATATTCCGTTTGGGTGGAAGCCCAGGGAGAAAAGCTCTGAAGTAAAATTATGCGTTTTATAGGTATAAATGCATGCATGATTCCGCTACAGCAATAGTGATGCTTGAACAGGAGCAGGGCAATGACCCAAGGTATATATATTAAATGTTTCATTTCTGTCCATGTAAGCAGAAAGTACTTGAAAAGAGACCCTGGGTATATATATATTAAATGTTTCATTTCTGTCTGTGTAAGCAGAATGTACTGGAAAAGAGACCCTGGGTATATATATTAAATGTTTCATTTCTGTCCATGTAAGCAGAAGGTACTGGAAAAGAGACCCTGGGTATATATATTAAATGTTTCATTTCTGTCCATGTAAGGAGAAGGTACTGGAAAAGAGACCCTGGGAATATATATATTAAATGTTTCATTTCTGTCAATGTAAGCAGAAGGTACTGGAAAAGAGACCCTGAGTATATATATTAAATGTTTCATTTCTGTCTGTGTAAGCAGAATGTACTGGAAAAGAGACCCTGGGAATATATATATTAAATGTTTCATTTCTGTCAATGTAAGCAGAAGGTACTGGAAAAGAGACCCTGAGTATATATATTAAATGTTTCATTTCTGTCTGTGTAAGCAGAATGTACTGGAAAAGAGACCCTGGGAATATATATATTAAATGTTTCATTTCTGTCCATGTAAGCAGAAGTTACTGGAAAAGAGACCCTGGGTATATATATTAAATGTTTCATTTCTGTCCATGTAAGCAGAATGTACTGGAAAAGAGACCCTGGGTATATATATATTAAATGTTTCATTTCTGTCTGTGTAAGCAGAATGTACTGGAAAAGAGACCCTGGGTATATATATATTAAATGTTTCATTTCTGTCCATGTAAGCAGAAGGTACTGGAAAAGAGACCCTGGGTATATATATTAAATGTTTCATTTCTGTCTGTGTAAGCAGAATGTACTGGAAAAGAGACCCTGGGTATATATATTAAATGTTTCATTTCTGTCAATGTAAGCAGAAGGTACTGGAAAAGAGACCCTGGGTATATATATTAAATGTTTCATTTCTGTCCATGTAAGGAGAAGGTACTGGAAAAGAGACCCTGGGTATATATATTAAATGTTTCATTTCTGTCTGTGTAAGCAGAATGTACTGGAAAAGAGACCCTGGGTATATATATTAAATGTTTCATTTCTGTCCATGTAAGGAGAAGGTACTGGAAAAGAGACCCTGGGTATATATATTAAATGTTTCATTTCTGTCTGTGTAAGCAGAATGTACTGGAAAAGAGACCCTGGGTATATATATTAAATGTTTCATTTCTGTCTGTGTAAGCAGAATGTACTGGAAAAGAGACCCTGGGTATATATATTAAATGTTTCATTTCTGTCCATGTAAGCAGAATGTACTGGAAAAGAGACCCTGGGTATATATATTAAATGTTTCATTTCTGTCTGTGTAAGCAGAATGTACTGGAAAAGAGACCCTGGGTATATATATTAAATGTTTCATTTCTGTCCATGTAAGGAGAAGGTACTGGAAAAGAGACCCTGAGTATATATATTAATTGTTTCATTTCTGTCCATGTAAGCAGAAGGTACTGGAAAAGAGACCCTGAGTATATATATTAAATGTTTCATTTCTGTCCATGTAAGCAGAATGTACTGGAAAAGAGACCCTGGGTATATATATATTAAATGTTTCATTTCTGTCTGTGGAAGCAGAATGTACTGGAAAAGAGACCCTGGGTATATATATTAAATGTTTAATTTCTGTCCATGTAAGGAGAAGGTACTAGAAATGAAATTCCCTGAACTCCATGTATATGTGATTAAATGTGATGAAACCTTTGCAGCCACTTATGTTGTAAGTTTATTGTGAAGACAAAAACAAACAGAACAAAGCTTAGATAGGGAGGATGGAAACATAGTATTGATAGTTTTAGTTGTTAAAATGGGGAAAATAATTAAAAATGGGCTATTATAACATTCAAAACTGACAATGTGCTTAACTTAATTAATCAAGTAAAAGTCCTCATGGATAATGGATCATTAAATTAAGCAGTCACACATACATAGTAATATGTCTAGAAAAGGCCAATTCCAGGGTGCACAATCTTCGGACTATAACAAGGTGGTAAAATATAAGATACCTAGACCCCTAAATAACCAAAGGGATACAAGCTGTAGCACAAGACATGATAGAAAAAATATCGGGGTATTCGGAATATTCATTCTATTGTTAACGGCATCTTGAACCACCAAAGATTTTACAGTTCTCATGCATACAATATAATTAATAGGGAATATCATTGTGGAATGATCTAGAAGATGGTGCAGCTCTGAAGCAGTTGCATCCAATAATGGATCCACACCTGAGATGACCCCACTATTCTGGTATACCTCAGTTCAGACACAGATGTGACCCCACTATACTGGTATACCTCAGTTCAGACACATAGCATTAGGCATTGCTCAGAAAATGGCAAACCTAGACATGTCACTGTCAATTGAGTAGACAAAATGTCAGATTAAGAAAGCAAACATAGAGCAACAGACTACAAAATGGTACAATCCATCTGATGGACTTTTGTAAAAAATCTCTAGTTGTTCTATGGGGGATAAAACTCCACTCCTATGAAGGGGGCTGCACCTTTCATACCTCCCTTATAATGATCACTATAATATAAACAATTCTTAGGAAGTGATTTTGAATTGTGATGTGGAATGGATGGAATTATTAGGAATTTACATATTTTGACTTACACAAAGATTTTATTAACAAGTTTTCTATCTATAAGCTGAGCAGTTCAGGATATTCAAACGCAGTGGCTAAGCATGCAGGCAGCTGGAAGACATAGTGAAGTAACACATATACATTTTTGACAATATTCATTTTAGACACATAACTATGGTTGAAAATATCCCTGGGTAGGGTATGATACCCTAGCATTGTACTTCTGTTACTTGGTAACAGAATTATGATAGAAACAATTTAATATACAAGACTGAATTGTTTTATTGCTTTGAATTCCTGAGCTGTCATTTTCCATATTAAATTATGAAAAATAAATTCACTGCAGGTGAATTTTGGTTCTGTAATGCACAATCATTTATTAAAATAAAAACTTACAATTTATTTACTTACTAGCAGAACTTGCAGATGAATAGCATATGTAAAAGATGGCAGGATATTTATTATGTAACGATGGCTTTTTTTTCCGGAAGAGTAACAGGAGATAGCATTGCAATGGATTGCATATCAGAAGATCTAAGATCTTTGACCTGAGTTAGCGATAGTTTTGAATGCCATCAACTCCCCACTGTATTGCACAGCCCTGAGCCAAACCACTTAACTTACTGTGTAGTCCGTGTATAACAGTACATGAGCAGAAACCAAGAAATTCAGTTTATGCTACCTTGCACTAATCACTCTGTTCTCCTTTCGATGTCCAGTTAGATAACTACTGCTTTCAATATTCCTATTTTATGATTTTAAATATATCTAACCTGTGCCTGATGTCAACTTGTTTGAAGTGAACATGGTCAAACTCTTAGAGTTATAGCGAGGTCATCTGGTGCAAACAGCAGTTGTCCAGACAGGAACCATTCTCAACCCCAACCCCCCCCCCAAAAAAAACCATACTTGAGAAAGTCTTGTAATTTAACAAGCTGCTTGCTACAGTTGTAACAGGCTGCAGCAAACATTTTGCTGTTCTTACTAGTATGCACCTTGCTTCTAATTGCAACCACAAATGCAGTAGTGCATTCATTTACAAAGCACTGCACTGCCAGCTGCAACTATAACTGCAGTACTGGCATTCATTTATGAGACACTGCATAACTACGACCTCAAATGCAGTACTGGCATTCATGTACAAAATACTATGTCCAGCTGTACATATAAATGCAATGCTGGGACTCATTTACAAAGCATTGCACTTCTAACTACAACCACAAATGCAATAGTACATTCATTTACAAAACTGCACTTATAATTACAACCACCTGTACCTCATACAGGGTTACATGTATTGGTAGCATAGACTGTAATTTCTTTTTGTCCTTTTGCTCTTACCAGTATTGGAACTGTGTGGATATCTTTCTCTTGCTTCTTTGAATTTCTGGCGTTTTATGAACCCTGTCTTTCTCTTTCTTTCTGTAAGACACTATAACATTGCTGTTCCTAGTGATTTAATGATCAGTGATATTTTTGTTTTTTCATGGACTACTTTATCTATTTCTCTTGCATTTATTTTTTGAACTGTAGTTAATGGCATTTTCTGGGTGGCCACGGTGGTGCAGCGGTTAGCATTGTCACCTCACAGCAAGAGGTTCTCTGGTTCAATCCTTGGCTGGGGTGCCTTCTGTGTGGAGTCTGCATGTCCTCCCTGTGGACACGTGGGCTTCCTCCCAAAGACATGCTGTAGGTGGATTGGACACTCCAAATTTTCCCTAGGTGTGAGTTTATGAGTGTGTGTGCCTTCTGTGGAAGGTTGGGCACCGGGCTGGCAACTCGACACCATAAAACACCACTGCCAAACATGAGCGGACAGGTGTTCTGCTGTGACAACCCTTAACTGGGAAAAAGCTGAAAGAAAAAGAAGATGTAGTATTGGCATTCATTTACAAAACATTACCTGTCTTGTTGCAACTATAAATGCAGTACTAGCATTCATTTACAAAGCACTGCACTTCTACAACCTGAAATGCAGCACTGACATTTATTTACAAAGCAGTGATATCCTCACATCTTCATAGATGAAAACAGTACTATACTTGTTCCCCATTGACTCCTCCCAGCATGACCTTAACAGCACCCACCTGGGGCAATCATCTTCTTCACCTCACCCCAGCTACAGCCCTGCTGTTACTGCTAATACATAACCCATAGTGTATATGTGCTGAAAAGTTATACATACATGCTGTGTTTTGATATCAGTCTCTGGGACCCCTTAAAATGACCTGTACCTTTTCTCTGAACTTTGTCTAAATACTGTTTTTTATTTCATTTCTCAAGATAAGATTATTTTGTTTTCACCCTGCATTTATAGTCTGGTTGGCAGATGCTGCTCAAATTGTTTAGTACCTTCAAAACAGACTGGAATTACTCTTTGGTTATCAGTGCTGTTCCGCAGTTAACAAACTTAAATAAGTAAATTAATAATAAAAGGATGCTCTCTGGATCTGTTAGTCCTGGATAAAATGCATGGCAAATACAAGGAATTTTACTCTATAGAAATTAAGACTCGATGTCTGGGACTCTATTTATATTCCTATAGAAGTTCTAAGAATAAAACTAGCAAACTGTGTGCGTCACATCTAATTTTGCTGTAGCAAGATGTTTCTGTGTAAATTATACAAACAATGTACATCAAATAGAAAAGCAGTGACTATGTGGGTGTGAAAGTAACTCCATTTTGAAATGATAAGAAAACACAAAATTAAATCTACAGAAAAAGACAGTAGTTAACACAAGGGATACTTTCAGCACAATCCCAGGCTGACAATATGTACATTGGAGAAATATAAAATATTAAAATATGTGGATGTGCCTGTGTGTTTCTATGTGTGTGTTTCTGTATGGATGCATGTGTGTGTTTGTCTGTATTGGTGAATGGAATACTTTTCTAGATATTTATTTTTTGATACAGTACTTAGGTAATGTCTCTCAAGTTAGAGTTTTCTGAAAATATTTCAGTGTATGGACTATGTCTTCATTTCATTCTGATCTGTTCTTGAATTATATATTGAAGAAATCTGGAATTAAAAATGTACCATTTTAGTCTTACTTCTTGAAGAGATTTGTAGCTTTAAGCAATTTTTCAGTATGATATAAAATCAACCTCCTAGGAAGTGAATTACGAGCTTATCTGTATGGGGCGATCACACAGTTAATACATTACTTAGCAGTGCTATTTCCACTTACTGCAATGCATCTGACCAGTTTTGGAAAAATACTTCTTTTTCAGTCTGACTCTTTAAAACCAGTTCCTCTGATTTGTTTGTTAATGACATGCCATTTGTTTCAGCTTCAATTACTACTTACCTGTAAAAATGAACAAAAGATAAATTATGTAAAAGGGTTTACCTCTACATGATCGATCACACATGATCAACCGGCCTCTTAATCCACTCATTTAAGTGAACTGAAACCTCAAAAAATTTTAAATGCCAAAAACATGCCAGAACTCCACACCAGTGCTACCATGGGTCAAAAAGGGGCGAGGTTTTGCCTTTCGCTTATGCGGAATTCGACGTTGGAGTCGTTTGCACTTTGGTAGTCCATGGCTGAGATTCAGAAAGACTGAACCCATAGTTGCAGGCAGCCCACCTATAAATGCAGAGAGTTGAGCTTATTAAATATTGCATTCACAGCTGTAGTAGCCCATACAAGAGTAGCATGCAGCACTGGTGTGTGCTCGCAGAGAATGACAGGTACAAACTGCACTCAACTGTCGTGCATGCACCTTGATGAACGTCTGCATGATCCCATGCATGCAGTAGAAAGAAATAGAAAAAGGACATTTGGAACAAAGCTTAAAGGCCTCTGATTCCTATGTGTCCATCTATTGTTTGATCAATTAAAGGAGTGAAATGGGAATATAGGACAGTAATGAAAAGGGGAAAACAAGCAGGGGATAGAACATAAGGAGAAAACTGAAGGAACAAGCAGGAGTGGAGGCAGGGAAGGTGGGGTAAATTATTTTGTGGATCAGGTGCCCCATTTTATATATGAAGAGAGGGTAGTTTAATAGGTCTGTGGGCACATACTAGGCTATTGATACATGAGGATCTTTTGAAGCCTAACCACATATTCCTAAGAAATTCATAACCCCAGTATTATAAATACAAATAAACAAAAGCCCTTGTATTTTCAGTACAAATAGCCCAGAGGGAATACATTTAAATTTTACCTCTATCTATGAATGATAAAAGTATTAAACTATGGGTGAATTTGTTGTTTTCATAGGTTCATAGGTAGGTACTAGGCTATCTGCCCAAGGGCCTACGTAAGCCTAGCCAACAAGGTTCCCTGGCTTACGCCACCCAAGAAAGTTATTTTCCTGTGTCACTGTCAAGCAGAGACACAGAAGTGATCCCCAGAGTGTATTTCCTATTTCCCATCCACTCATCAAATTTTTTTTGAAGAGTGCTAATGAAGAACTTTGCTTGACATAGATGGGTAGCCTTTTCCAGAGTATGGGAAGTCTCTGGGACAGGAATCTATCCCTCCAGCATGTCCTGTTTATTGTAGTGACAAGGTTTAGGCCCCTACAGCATCTAGCTCAGAGGGATTGGGATTTCTTTAGGTGTAGCATGTCCAACAGCTCTGGGTTTGACAAAGCTTTATATGTTAGGCAGAGATCACCTTGGAGTAGGCAATATGCTACAGAATAAAGCTGGATTTTTTGAGATGGTCAGTGTAGGGCATTTGTTTGAGGCAAGTAATCTTCTTTGTGAGGTACTTCTGTGGCCTTTCCAGCTGCTGCAGATGTCTTGTGAGGTACATTCCAAAAGGGGAATTGTACTCTATAATTGGTCTAATGAGTGCTGAGTAGAGAGGAACAATGACCTTTTTTTTCCTGGATGAGAACCCTTTTATGATGAGGTGTGCCATGTAGAAGGACTTCCTGACTACTGTGGTGATGTGACTATCAAAGGAGAGACTACCGTCCACCTGGGTCCCAAGGTCTCTTATCACAAATTCGGTGTTAAGTAGATTGCTGCCTATGTGGTAACTCATGGGTACAGAGTTTTTACCAAAGGGGATGACACTGCACTTTTTGGCATTAAGCTTGAGGCCATGGCTCTGACACCAGGCATCTGTCTCAGAGAGGCCCTTCTGTAGGATGTCCACATCATTTGGGGACTTGACTATGGCTCCTAGTTTGCAGTCATCTGTGAACTTCATTAGCCAGATGCCTTCTGTGTTAGCCTGTAGTTCAGAGAAGTAGATACCAAATGGGAGAGGTCCCGGGACGGAACCGTGTGGTACTCCACTTGTCACTGGTTTGAGGTCAGATTTGGAGTCTGCAACTTTTACTGTGTGGGTTCTGTCAGTGAGCTAGTTGGCAACCCATCTTGTGACGTAGGGATTTATACCTAGTTTAGTGAGTTTAGCTATAACTCCAGAATGGGGGATGGTGTCGAAAGCCTTGGCGAGGTCAAGATAGGCTGTGTGAACCAGCTTACCCTCATCTACGGCTTTGGTGACTGCCTCAAAGAAGTCAATCCGGTTCAGGAGGCATGATCTGCCTTTCACAAACCCGAACTGGGTGGGATCCAGAGTTTGGAGGTTACCAATGTCTTTGTTTATGGGTTCCATAGGTTCATAGGTAGATACTAGGCTATCTGCCCGAAGGCATTTATAAGCCTAGCCAGAGTGTGTCAGCTTTCACCTCCCCATTGATTAATTAACTGATCCTCTGTCAAGCAGAGCCAATGAATTGATCCCAGGGGTGTATTTTCTGTTACCCATCCACTCGTCAAGGTTTCTCTTGAAGAGTCTTAGTGAGGGGCTCTGCCTGATGTAATTTGGAATTTTGTTCCAAAGCATGGGGAGACTCTGTGACAGGAATCTATCCCTCCAGCATGTTCTATTTATTGTTGAGGTGAGGTTTAGCTCACTAGAGTGCGTGGCTCGCAGTGACTTGGATTTATTTCAGTGGAGTATGTCCATCAACTCTGAGTTGGACATGGCTTTGGAAGTCAGGCAGAGATCACCTCTGAGTAAGCAATATGCCACTGAGTACAGCAGGAGTTTTTCAGTCGGGCTGAAAAGGACATATGTTTGAGGCCAGTAATCCTCTTGGTGAGGTACTTTTGTGGTCTTTCCAGCTGTTGGAAGTGTCTTGTGAGGTACATCCCAAATGGGGCATTGTACTCTATGATGGGTCTAATGAGTGACGAGTAGAGGGGCACTATAACCTCTTTATTTCTAGATGTGAACCCTTTAGTAATTAGATGGGCCACATAGAAGGATTTCCTAACTACTTTGGCAATATGATTGTCAAAGGAGAGATTACTATCTACCTGGGTCCCCAGATCTCTTATTATCTCTTCTGTATTAAGGGGGCTGCCACCTATGTGGTAATTCATGAGTGTTTTGTTTTTCCCAAATGGGATGACTATGCATTTTTTGGCATTTAGCTTGAGGCTATGACTTTGATACCAGGTGTCCGTCTCAGTAAGGCCCTTTTGGAGGATGTCCGTGTCAGCTGGACAGTCCATTATGGCTCCCAGTTTGCAGTCATTGGCGAACTTGGTTAGCCATAGTCCTCCTGAGTTTGCCTGTACTTCTGTGTAGTATATGCCAAACAGTAGGGGTCACAGGACCAAGCCTTGCAGGACACTACTTGTGACTGGTTTAGAGTCGGACCTGGAGCCCGCTATTCTTACCGTGTGAGTTCTGTCTGTAAGCCAGTTGGTAAACCAATCTCGTGACGTAGGGGTTTATGTTCAGGCTGGTGAGTTTTTTTGTAATACCTGAGTGGGGAATGATGTCGAAAGCATTGGCGAGGTCAAGGTAGGTTGTGTGAACCACCTTTCCCTCATCTATGGCCTTGGTGACTGTCTCGAAGAAGTCAACCAGGTTTAGTAGGCATGATCTGCCCTTAACAAAGCCGAACTGGGTCGGATCAAGTGGTTGGAGGTCCCCAATGTCTTTGTTAATGAATTTCATGATGATGCACTCCATAGCCTTGCAGACCAGGCTAGTCAGGCTTATGGGGCGATAGTTACCAGGGTCAGTTGTGGCCCCTCCTTTGTGGAGAAGAATAACCATTGCTGTGCACCATTCCATGGGAACGTAGGGAGAGGCTGAGGTTGAACAGCGTGTTTAGGTGGAGGGATGATGATAAGTTCCATGGCCTTGCAGACCAGGCTCATCAGGCTAATAGGTCGATAGTTCCTGGGATCAGTGGTGGCTCCCCCTTTGTGGAGTGGGATAACTGTTGCTGTGCGCCATTCAATGGGCACAAAGCCTGATGCGAGGCTATTATTGAACATGGTGTTTAAGTGGGGAGCCAGTTCGTTCTGAAGTTCGTGTAAAAGGCAGCCTGGGATGTTGTCCGGTCCCATGGATGCTGTGTTTTTGGCTTTAGAAAGTGCAGCTTTTACCTACGTAGTTGTGATTACAGGGACTCTGCATTCTTCCTGTATAGATATGGGCCCTTTAGGGGGTGTGGGGGGGGGGGTAAAGTTAGCACTAAACCTATCTGCCAGGATGTTGACAATATCAGTTGGTTCTGTAATTTTTGTGCCATTATGCTGTAACTCAGAGCAGATCTGGGTGTTGCCATCGAGATTCTTGACATAGCTATAGAATGCTTTCTGGTTGTCCTTAGAATTAGTGGCAATTTTGTTTTTGTAGCTAGCTTTGGGGGATCATATAAGGGATCTCAGCTTCTTACTGAGGCTGACCAGGGAGCTCCTCCACTCATGGGATTTTACTCTCTTTTAAAAACAGTTTCTTCCTTCTGTTGTGCAGTTTGTTTATGCAGGGGACCACCAGATTGGCTTCCTTTTTTTGTAGGATTGCATCTTGGTTTTGTTTGGGATAGCATGATCCATGCACTTATGTAAGTGCTTATAGAGTGCATTTGTGTAGGATTCAGGAGTTGTAACTGTATTGTCCATCTGCATGGGTGTCATGAAGTTCACCACTTCTGTCTTAAGCATGAAGTTGGCTTTGGAGAAATTTTTTATCATTGTTTCTAACTCATTACAGCCGAGTGCTCCTCCAGGCATCTTCTGCAGTTAACTCCTACTGTTCCTCTAGGCATCAAATATTGATTGTTCATATTTGCATTAAAAATTCCAAAACCATGTTACTTACAAGGTACCAGGATATTTTGTCTTGAAGCATATGTGATGGCAAACACAACTGTATTGATAATTGACCTCTCTCAATGAGTATTTTCTAGAACTGTCAGGTGATAACTTCATTTTTTAAAGGCTTAATCCACTCCCACTGGGAGTTAAAGGCACACATTCAAAAGAGCTGTACTGAAGGGAATGAGTTAATGGGGGGTGGGGGTGGGATGTGGATATCTAGGGTGATTAGCTTATGGTCGGATTATACCAACAAGGATTTGACTACAGGTGTGGAACACCAGTCACTCATGTTGGTAATGACTAGTTCTAGGATATTGTTGCCCCTGGTGGGGGTGTGGATAAGTTGATCCAGGGCATTGGAGTTTATGAATTCCAGAAAGCATTGAGCTAAGGAGTTGGTACACAGGAGTTTTCCCAGTTAATGGTGGGGTAATTGAAGTCGCCCATTAGAGTGGGAATCCTGGGGCATGGTGGGGGATCTGTAGCAAGCTACAATTTGGATTACAGTTATGCCTAGAGTTAGTTGCACTTGGATAACCTCGGATGCATTATGCTGAGCAACTAGCGTGGAGGTGTGGATATCCTTAGTGAATATGGACACACCTCCACCTTTAGTGTTTCGGTCCAGGTTACATGGCCGAAAAGTGTGGTATGGGTTATAGCCTGGTAGTGCAGGGGTGCTCTCTGGAGCCTTGAACCAGGTCTCAGTCACTGCACAGATATTGATGTTCTCCATTTTAAGAAGTGCCTTGAGTGAGTGCATTTTGAGATTTAGACTTCTAGCATTGAGTAGCATTACCCTCAGTATTTGCTTACCTGTTCCTGTTATGGTGGTGAATTTGTCATTTGAACCTTGCCTAAAAAAGGCACTATTGGGGCGACAAGAGCCTTAGCCAGTATCTGGAATCCCAGGGGTGACAGGTGCAGGCCATCTCTGGCAAAGCATTGTGGTGTGTCGACCATGTCATCCCAATCAGACTGATACCGATCCTCTTAGAATGACACCAGAAGCATAGCCAATTGCTGAAGTCAATCATTTTGTTCTTGTACTGTGGTATAATTCTGGGCGATGGCAGAATGCTACTCAGGGCTAGGGTCATACCTGCTTGGGCTACAAGATCGGAGAGCTCTTCCATGTCTTTTTTCATGTAGTCCAGGAAGGTATGTCTCAGGTCATTCACACCAACATGGATAATGACAGAGTCATATTTGTATTTGTTGTGGAGTGACCTGAGTGCGTGGGTTATGTGGCGGGTCCTGGCGCCTGACAGGCAGCTGACAGTAACCTTCTCCTTGGTTAGCCTGGTGAGTGGGACATCAATGTGCCTGACTATAGAGTCACCTATGACTAGTGTGTTGGGTACATTGTTCTGCCTTATTGGCTGTGGTTGAGTGGCACACTGAGTCTGTGGGCTATGTGTCATTTGGGTTGTGTTGGGGGATGGAGCTTGCTTGCGTTTCTACTTTGGAGGTATCTGTTGCTTAGATAGATTATTATTGAGAGCATCCGCGAATGTTTTTGTGTTACTATGTGTGGATTTTGGTGGTGTAGATTTAGTGAGACTATGTGATGAGTGTGGTGTGGTGCAAATGTTTTCCTTCTCCGCTTAACTGTCAAGTTTCAGTCTTGGTTGGAGAGAGCTTTACCTCCAGTTTGGCTAGATAAGTTCATCTCTCACAGGTTGTAGTGTTGTGTGGTAGGAAGAGAGGGTTGTCTGTGTACATGAGGCAATTTCTATACTGCCTCAAGATTCCAAGATTCATCAGATAGACAGGAGAGAGCACTGGGAGCTGACCCTTGGATATGCCTGAATAAAAAACTCTTTTCCTCTAGATAAGTGAGGAAAGTGAGTACAAGAGCTGTTTTCCTGAGTGCTGTAGTAATTAGTAGGTTATTTAGTGCTTACAAGTTCTGAACAAGTGCTGAGCACGAATAAGCAAATTTAAGTGCTAAAACTAAGAATCTGTATCTGCACTAGACGAGTTACAGGACAGAAACAAGTGCAAAGGCAGGCTTTCAAATCAGAAAGTTGAGAGAGATGAAAGAGATTGCCCAAACGGCCAATAACTACCATTTCTGGGCCAGAACCACTCCTTATGTGGTAGACAGGTTACCTAGTGCTTACCACTCCCCCTGATAAGTTAGAAGGCTTCCCTCCAACACAGTAAGGCTTGGGGGGCTCAGAAGCTTACATACAGTCCTGGATACAGCAAATCTGTATCTGGAACACTAGTTACAGGAAAGGTAGGAAACAGGCTTACAGTTTTTTTTTTTTTTTTACAGAAAAGTATATAAAACAGCAGTAAAAACAATTCATATGCAGTGCAAGCTAGCACACTTGAGTATGTAGCAATATTAGACCAAACACAGTTTAAAAAATACAATTAAATTATAAAGGACTAAAAGCAAGTACAGAAAGAGTTTATTAGGTAGAATGTGGTAAAGAGATGGGACTGGGGGAGTGTCCCAGATCAAATTTACAGTGGGGCGGGCAACTGCAAAAGCCACCAAATTTAAACTACAAGCCAAAAATAGGGAAGGTGGGTGGAACAAGGCAGATATCTAAACAACAATTAACAGTACAAATTCTAAAACCAAAAGAATATACTCAGCTCTGTATATTTGCAGATAGATTTAAAAGCAGTCTCTCAAAACACAGGTTGCAGCAATGAAATGCAGGCTGTTACTAACAGGTCTAATTTTATGCAAGTGATCCTTGAGTTAGATAACACACAAGCTGTAAAAAACAGTTATACCAACTGAAGACACGGCAGAAAATAGGGGGAGGTGGGGAAAACAGTTTCAACAGAGATCTAAGCAACAATTAACAGTACAAACTCTAAAACCAAAACAAAAATATAGCTGGAGTTTTTTAAGGCGGTCAGCATAGGGCATCTGCTTTAGGCCTGTAATTCTTTTAGTGGGGTATTTCTGCGGCTTTTCCAGTTGTTGCAGATGTCTTGAGAGGTATATGCCAAATGGGGCATTGTATTCTATAATGGGTCTAGTGAGGGATGAGTACAGTGGGACAATGACCTCCTTTTTTCTGGATGAAAAGCCTTTAGTGATGAGGTGTGCCACATAGAAGGATTTCCTGACTGTTGTGGCAATGTGGTTATTGAAGGTGAGACCACTGTCCACCTGTGTCCCTAAGTCTCTTATCACACTTTGAGTGTTTAGTGTACTGCCACCTATGTGGTAATTCACAGGTACATGTTTTTTCCCAAAGGGGATAACTATACATTTCTTAGCATTGAGCTTGAGCGCATGTCTCTGGCACCAAGCATCTGTTTCTGTAAGGCCTTTTTGCAGAGTATCGACATCATTTGGGGATTCAATAATGGCTCACAGTTTGCAGTCATCTGCGAACTTTGTTAGCCTGAGTCCCTTAGTGTTGGCCTGTACTTCAGAGAAGTAGATGCCAAACAAGAGAGGTCCCAGGACTGAACCCTGAGGTACTCCACTTGTCACTTGTCTGGAGCTGGATTTGGAGTCAGTTACTTTTACAGTGTGGGTTCTGTCAGTAAGCCACTTGGCAACCCATCGAGTGACATAGGAATTAATGCGCAGCTTAGTAAGTTTATCTATGATTCCAGAGTGGGGGATGGTGTCAAAGGCCTTGGCGAGGTCCAGATAGGCTGTGTGGACTGCCTTACCCTCATCCACGGCTCTGGAGACTGATTTGAAAAAGTCAATCAGGTTCAGGAGACAAGATCGGCCCTTCATGAACCCAAACTGGGTGGGGTCCAGTGTTTTAAGGCTGCCAATGTCTTTGTTTATAAGTTCCATGATAATACATTCCATGGCCTTGCAGATCAGGCTCGTCAGACTGATGGGGCAGTAGTTCCCGGGATCCAAGGTGGATCGCCCCTTGTGGAGTGGGATAACTGTAGCTGTGCACCACTCAGTGGGCATGAAGCCTGAGGTGAGGGTATGATTAAACATCACACTTAGGTGAGGTGCCAGTTCATTTTGTAATTCATATAGTACACAGTCCGGGATGCCATCTGGTCCCATGGATGCTGTATTCTTAGCTTTGAAGAGTGCGTTTTTTTACCTGCGTGGTTGTTATTTCTGGAATTTGGCAATCTTCCAATATTGAGATGGGCCATTTAGGGGGTGAGAGGGGGGTGAAGTTGGCACTGAATTGATCTGCCAGGATATCGGCAATATCCTTGGGATCAGTATATTTAATGCCATTCTGTTGTAGCTCAGAGCAGATCTGAGTATTGCCATTCAAATTCTTGACATAGTTATAGAATGCCTTGTGGTTGTCTTTGGAATCTTTGGCAATTTTATATTCATAACTAGCTTTAGAGGATTTTATGAGGGATCTCAGCTTCTTACTGAGTCTGGTAAGGGAGTTTTTTTGCACCCTGGGATTTTCCTCTTTTCTGCAACAGTTTCTTCCTTTTGTTGTAAAGTTTGTTTATGACAGGGGACCACCAGATTGGCTTCCTTTTTTTGGAGGAGAGCATCTTGGTTCTATGTGGGATGGCATGATTCATGCATGAGTGGATGTGTTTGTACAGTGCCTTAGTGTAGGACACAGCAGTCGAACTTTCAGTTCCCATCTGCATGGGTGTTATGAAGTTTGTAACTTCTGACTTGAGTAGCATGAAGTTGGCTTTGGAGAAGTTTTTTTATGGAGGTTTCCTTACTGGGGGGTGGGGGTGGAAAGTGGATGTTAAGGGTGATTAGCTTATGGTCTGATCTGACCCACAAAGGGGTTACCATAGGTGTCGAGCATCGATTTCCCATGCTGGTAATGACCAGGTCTAGGATATTGGAGCCCCTGGTGGGACTATGGATTAGTTAATCCAGGGCATTTGAATTTATGAATTCCAAGAACCGTTGTTCAAAGGTGTTTGTACATGAGTAGTTTTCCCAGTTAATGGCAGGGTAGTTGAAATCATCCAGTATTAGGGTGTTTGGTTGTATATTAATATTTTCCAGTATGTTTAGAAAGGTGTAGGGAGAATCTTGGGGCATGGTTGGGGATCTGTAGCAAGCTACAATTTGGATTGCAGTCTTACCTAGTGTTAGTTGCACCTGGAGAATTTCAGACGCATTATGTTGGGCAACTAACCTGGTTGTGTGAATATCTTTGGTGAATATGGACACTCTTCCACCTTTAGTGTTTCAATCCTGGTTTGCTGGCCAAAATGTGTGGTAAGAGTTGTAGCTTGGTATTGCAGGGGTGCTCTCTCAGGCCTTCAACCAGGTCTCAGTTACTGCACAGATACTGATGTTCTCCATTTTTAGGAGTGCCTCATTCAGATTAACTGGAATAGAGCTAAGTCCTGTACTTTGCTTTGATTCCAAAGAAGTGTTACCCTCTGTGATACAGTTCCATCCCCAGGTCTTTATGTCACCTTTGGATTTCTACATATGTAGTAGGTTTGAAAGGATGGGTTCAGCGGAGGCATATATCTGAGGCAGAGATTACCCCTCAGTAGCCTATAAGATACCAAGAAAAGGGACAAGGCTTTGAGATAGTCAATATAGATTTTATGATTTAGGCCCTTGATTTTCTTTGTGAGAAAGCATTATGGTCATTCACGTTATGCCACATGCTTGGAAAATGTACATACTAAAGGGACCATTATAGTCAATGATCGGACTATTAAGTGCCAAGTACAGTGAAATTATCACATTGTTGGATGTAGACACCATACTCATTAATAAGTTATCCATTCAGGGACCTTCTTACAATAGTGGACACATGGTGATTGAAGGGCAATTAATTACTTATACAGGTGACCAGGTCCCTAACTACTGCACCAATTTTCAGTGGTGTGTTGTAGATAAGCTAGTTACAGGGAACATAATGTTTGCCAAAGGATACTATTACACATATTTTTGGTATTTAATTTTAAGACATGATAGGTGGGCGGCCACAGTGGGGCAGTGGTTAGCATTGCTGCCTCACAGCAAGAAGTTCTCCGGTTCGATCCTCAGCTGGGGTGCCTTCTGTGCGGAGTCTGCATGTCCTCCCTGTGGTCACGTGGGTTTCCTCCGGGTGCTCCGGTTTCCTCCCACATCCCAAAGACATGCTGCAGGTGGATTGGACACTCTAAATTGGCCCTAGGTGTGCGTGTGAGTGTGCCTTCTGTGGAAGGTTGGGCGCCGGGCTGGCAACTCGACACCGTAAAACTCCACTGCCATTCAATGTGTGGACAAGGTGATCCGCTGTGGTGACCCCTAACCGGGAAAAAGCCGAAAGAAGAAGAAGAAGAATAATTTTAAGACATGATAGGTAGCTATTTGTTTGGAAACATTCCTCTTGGAGGATCTTCATGTCTTCTGTAGAGTTTATGATGGCATCAAGTTTACAGTCATCTGCAGATTTGGCCAGCCATAAACTCTTAGCTTAGGCTTTGAACTCCAAAAATGAAATACCAAGGAGGAGTGGCTGAGGACTGACCCCTGGGGTGCACTGCTTGTAAAACAGGTCTTTTAAAGGAAGTAAAGCCGCTAAGCCTGTTTTCTTGGTTCCTATTAATAAGCCATTCACTGAGTTACATAAGGATTTACTTTGAGCTCAGTGGGTTTATCAACTCTACCCAAGCTCAGGATGTTTCAGACATCTTTCTGAGGTCTACATATGTGGTGTGTACTGATATTCCCTCAGCCTTTGCTTCAGTGACCCTATAAAAGTTGACCAGGTTAAGAAGGCAGAATCTTCCCTTGACAAAACAATGAACTGGCTGTGGTTAAGGATTTGTAGGTTGCCTATGTCCTTCTGTATTCATTCCATGATGATCATTTCCTTAACCTTACAGATGAGACTCATCAGATGCATGTGTTTTTAATTACCTGGGTCCACACCTTAGTGCAGGGGGATGACTGTGGCTGTCTCCCATTCATCTGGTACAAATCCTGCTTGCATGCTGATACTCAGTTTGGCAGGGAGTGAAAGAAGACTATACTAATGGCATAATGGTTAAGGTCTTCTCCTTCCATGCACAAGGTACAAGATTCTATCCTAACCTCTTGCCAATGCCTGCTTGGAGTTTGCATGTTGTCCCTGTGTTCTCTGTGGGTTACCACCCATCTCCAAAAAAACATGCTCAAACTCACCCAAAGGAATGGAGCTGTGGACAGCATCACAGACTATACATGGTGCTCTGTAGGGGGAAGTGTTGTATAAAACAACTGCTCTGGGCATCTACTTTTCTGTACAGTATCCTCATGATATGAGAACATGGATCACAGACCATGTATCAAAGCATGGCTAGCCACTCAAGGGTGTAAAATATTGCTCTAGGTCATTTGGTCATGTTTGCTAATGTCGTCAAATGGGCATGGATCTTTGCTGGTGATAAGTGGGTTGAGGACCTACTCCGACCTATGCCAGGGACCCATGCAAATGGTATATCCCCCTACTGACCATTATATGCCCACCATAAAGCCCAGAAATCCTGGGTCAGTAAGCTACTTACCAACTGGTGTCCAGTTGCCCAGCTTGGGTTACCTGTGATAGCTCTGTTGAGCAAAAACTGGATATAAAACCAATCAAGCTGCTAAACATGAACTAAGAATTTCTACATTCACTGTAAGCTCTCTGATAGGAAACAGCTTGGAAGCGGATGCCATGATGATATGGAGGAGGCTGGCCATCCTGTGTATCCAAGAGATGAGATGGAAGGGCAGTACAGCAAAGCCACTTGGCTTTGGATCCAGACTCCACTACTCAGGAAGAGGACAGGCTAGAAATGGTGTAGGAATTGTGTTGAGGTAGAGGCTTCACAAGACAGTAAGGGATATCATCAGAATTAGTGACAGATTCATGGCAGTCAGACTCCAGTGCAATTATAGGTCAGTATTCATAATCTCAGCCTATGCCACACACCAGGGTTGTGATAGTGAGGAAAAGAGTGCATTCAGACAGCAGTTGCAGGACCTGCTAGATAAAGAAGGACAACATGAATTGGTGTTGATAAATGGGTGACTTGAATGCACATATCAGGACAGACAGAACAGGACATGATGACTGCCTTGGTCCACATAGGTGGGAAAACAGGAATAAAGAAAGAGAGGCTATTCTAGACTTTTGTCTGGAAAATGCCTTAATAGTAGCCAACACATAGTTTAGAAAAAGTGACAGTCACAAATCACATACAATAATGCAAATCAGGTAGACTTCCTCCTAGTAAGGAAAGGGAATGGTTAAAATCAGTGATTGCAAAGTAATCCCCAGTGAAACAGTTAGCCCACAGCATAAACCATTGTTTGTAAGTAGCATTTGCAAACAGTGGATGAGAGAAGCAGAGGAGCCTACCCTAGAAGATGTAAGAACAGCACTAAGGAAAATGAAGTCAGGGAAAGCAGCAGGCACAGATAAGGTTACAGCAGATATGATAAAGATGCTGGGTGAGATAGGGGAGAAATGGCTCCTGAGAATACTCATAGCTGTGTGGAGAGAAAGGTGTATCCCAGATGACTGGAGAATAAGCATACTCATGCCAGTGTACAAGAACAAATGGGACATCCACAACTGTGGGCAGTACAGAGGCATCAAACTCCTATCACATTGCACGAGAACTCTGGAGAGGGTGATTTTATACACAGAGTAGTAGAATGTAAGGTGGGAGATAAGTAGTTTGGATTTAAATAAGGATGCAGCAAAACAGACCTATTGTTTGCAGTGAAACAGACAGTTGAAAAAATAGAGATAAAGAAAGACTCCAACTGGGCATTTCTAGACTTGAAAAAAGCATATGACAAGGTCCCAAGAAAGCTGATTTGGGCAGCACTGCGGTGGTTCAAAGTCCCAGAAACACTGGTAGAATTAGTGCAAGCTATGTACAAGGACCAAACGGCTCAAGTACGAACAGTGTTTTGTGTCCCAGAGGAGTTCTCAGTAGGGGTGGATGCACACCAGGGTTCAGCTCTGAGCCCACTGCTGTTTATACCCATGATGGAGTACATTTACAAACTGCTTGAAAGCGATAGATCAGCAAAGCTGCTGTATGTAGATGATGTGGCATTACAGGCAGACTCTGAGCATGAACTTCAGCAAAGTATAGGAGAGTAAAATGCAAAACTGAAGGCACATGGGATGAAACTGTGTACAGATAAGACAGTTGTAATGGCAGTAAATAGTGAAGTTCAGAAGAAGATGAGAATTGAGATAAAAGGGAAAATAGTGCAACAGGTTAACAGCTAGAAGTAGCTGGGAGGGATGGCTGAGGAGAAGGTAAGTCTGAATATGGAGATCAAAGCTAGAATCATAGGGGCTGCAGCCACCTGGCCTGGAGTGTCAGGTGTAGTATATGAAAGGTGGCAGCCACCTGGCCCGGAGTGTCAGGAGTAGTATATGAAAGGCTGCAGCCACCTGGCCTGGAGTGTCAGGAGTAGTATATGAAAGGCTGCAGCCACCTGGCCTGGAGTGTCAGGTGTAGTATATGAAAGGATACAGCCACCTGGCCTAGAGTGTCAGGGGTAGTATATGAAATGCTGCAGCCACCTGGCCTGGAGTGTCAGGGGTAGTATATGAAAGGCTGCAGCCACCTGGCCTGGAGTGTCAGGTGTAGTATATGAAAGGATGCAGCCACCTGGCCTAGAGTGTCAGGGGTAGTATATGAAATGCTGCAGCCACCTGGCCTGGAGTGTCAGGGGTAGTATATGAAAGGCTGCAGCAACCTGGCCTGGAGTGTCAGGTGTAGTATATGAAAGGCGGCAGCCACCTGGCCTGGAGTGTCAGGTGTAGTATATGAAAGGATGCAGCCACCTGGCCTAGAGTGTCAGGGGTAGTATATGAAATGCTGCAGCCACCTGGCCTGGAGTGTCAGGAGTAGTATATGAAAGGCTGCAGCCACCTGGCCTGGAGTGTCAGGAGTAGTATATGAAAGGCTGCAGCCACCTGGCCTGGAGTGTCAGGGGTAGTATATGAAAGGCTGCAGCCACCTGGCCTGGAGTGTCAGGTGTAGTATATGAAAGGCGGCAGCCACCTGGCCTGGAGTGTCAGGTGTAGTATATGAAAGGCTGCAGCCACCTGGCCTGGAGTGTCAGGGGTAGTATATGAAAGGCTGCAGCCACCTGGCCTGGAGTGTCAGGTGTAGTATATGAAAGGATGCAGCCACCTGGCCTGGAGTGTGAGGGGTAGTATATGAAATGCTGCAGCTACCTGGCCTGGAGTGTCAGGTGTAGTATATGAAAGGCTGCAGCTACCTGGCCTGGAGTGTCAGGTGTAGTATATGAAAGGCTGCAGCCACCTGGCCTGGAGTGTCAGGTGTAGTATATGAAAGGCAGCAGCCACCTGGCCTGGAGTGTCAGGTGTAGTATATGAAAGGCTGCAGCCACCTGGCTTGGAGTGTCAGGTGTAGTATATGAAAAGCTGCAGCCACCTGGCCTGGAGTGTCAGGGTAGTATATGAAAGGCGGATGCCAGAGAAAATGAAAAGTAAGATGAACAAAACAGTGGTGTGACCAGTTCTACCAGTACTGCTGTATGGTACAGAAACCTGGGCAGTGAAGGCACAGCAGTTGAGGAAGCTAGAGGGGATGCAGATGAAGTGCCTTAAATGGGTGGTAGGATGCACACTGTGGGGCAGACAAAGAAATGAGGAGAAAAAAAGCAGAAGCCAAAGTAGCTTAAATTGCAGAAAAGCAAAAGACAATCTGGTGAAAAAGATTTGAGACAAACAGGAAGAAGACAAGAGGAAACAAGTGTGTCCAGCAAAGAGGTGGATGGATTGTGTGGGAGAAGAACAGTGACAGTCAGGAATGAGTGATGAAGAAGGCAGGAGTGTGGCATTGAACAGAGAGAGATGGCAAGAGTTAACATGACACCCCAACCCCATGTAGAAAAATGGGAAAAAGGGGGCTGATGATGATGAATATATTTTAATAGGTGGAAATATTTGAGATGGGGCTGAAGATAGAACTAAATTTATCAACTAGGAGATTGCCTAGGTCTGAGTTGGTGATGGCATTTACTGTTACCTCTGCACAGTTCTGAACATTGTTTCTGAGATTTCTAACCAAGTTAATGATGGCCTTATGGTAACTTTTGCCTGGTGGCTGTTTTTACCTCATATCTAGTTTTGGCTGATTTGATCAACTTGAGTTCCTTATTAAGTTCAGTGAGAGTGTTTTTGATAACTAGAGAGCTACATTTATTTTTATGTGCAATGAGCTTTTTTTCATTTATTGTAGAACCTGTTTGAATTTGGGATCTACCATAGTAGTTTATTTTTTAGTCTGGCTCTGTATTTACTTCAGTGGGAGACAGATGCATCTATGCAGCTGTTTATACTAGGCTAATGGCCCTGGAGCCTTTACAAGCCTAGCCCATCCTGCCACCCGATATTAGTTCCAAGTACCTCTGTTGAATAGAGCCATTGGAGTGATTCATGGGGTGAATTTTCTATTTCCCATCCACTCATAAAGATTTCTCTTGAAGAGGGCCAGCGAGCTGCTCTGTTTGACATGTATGGGAAGTCTATTCAATAGCATGGGCAATCTCTGGGTTATGAACCTCTCCCTTCAGCATGTTCTGTTGATTGTGGTAATAAGGTTGAGGTCACTGGAGTGTGTGGTGCAGAGGGATTGGGATTTCTTCAGATGTAGCATTTCTAACAGAGCTGGGTCAGACATGGCTTTTTAAGTCAAGCAGAGATCACCTCTAAGTAGGCAATATAAGACAGAGAATAGTTGGAGTTTTTGAGTCTGTCCGTATAGAACAACTGTTTTAAGGCCTAGGATCATGTTTGTGAGGTACTTTTGGATTCCTGCAGTTGTTGCCGGTGTCTAGTGAGGCGCATGCCAAATGAGGCATTATACTCAATGATTGGCCTAATGAGGGAAGAGTAGAGGGAGAAAATGACCTCTTTCTTCCAGGATGCAAAACCTTTAGTCATGAGATGTGCCACATAGAACAGAACCAAGTTTTTTCCCAAAGGGGATGGCAACACATTTTAGCATTGAGCTTAAGGCCACAGTTCTGACACCAGTCGTTGGTCTCAGTGAGGCCTTTCTGCAGGATGTCATCATGACTTGGGGAGTTAATAATAGCTCTCAACTTGCAATCGTCTGCGAACTTTGTCAGCCAGAGTCCCTTCGTGTTGACCTGGACTTCAGTGAAGTAGATACCAAATAAGAGAGGACCCAGGACCGAACCCTGTGGGGCTCCACTCGAGACTGGTTGGCAGTCTGACTTGGAGTCAGCTACTTTTACAATGTGGGTTCTATCTGTGAGCCAGTTTGCAACCCACCTAGTGATATAGGGGGTGATGCCCAACTTAGTGAGTTTTTCTATGATTCCTGGGTGGGAAATGATATCAAAGGCCTTGGCCAGATCAAGGTAGGCCCTATGAACCGCCTTGCCTTCATCCACAGCTCTGGTGACTGACTCAAAGAAGTCAACCAGGTTGAGCAGGCATGATCTACCCTTCATAAAACCAAACTGTGTGGGATCCAGAGTTTGAGATTCCCTATATCCTTGTTTATTAGGTCCATAATGATGCCTTCCATAGCTTTGCATAACAGACTCATCAGGCAATGGGGCAATAGTTCCCAGGGTCTGTAGTCCCTCCTCCTTTGTGGAGAGGGATGACTGTACCAGTGCACCATTTGGTAGAGACAAAGCCTGAGGTGAGGCTGTGATTGAACAGGGCACACAGGTGCGGTGCCAGTTCACTCTGTAGTTCATGTAGAACACAGCCAGGGATATTGTCAGGTCCCATAGAAGCTGTTTTCTTGGCCTTGGACAGTGCTGTTTTAACCTGTGCAGCAGTAATACTGGGTGCCTGGCAATCTACTGTTATTGTGATTGGTCCTTTAGGAGTGAAAAGAGGACTAAAGTTGGCACTGAATTTGTCTGCCGGTATATTGGCAATATCTGTTGGCTCGGTATAGGAGGTACCATTGTGCAGTAGCTCAGAGCAAATCTGGGTGTTGCCGTGGAGATTCTTTACATAATTATAGAAGGCCTTGTGGTTGTCTTTACTATCTGCTGCAATTGTGTTTTCATAGCTAGCTTTATAAGATTTGATGAGAGATTTCAACTTTTTGTTGAGGCTGATGAGAGATTTTCCAGTCTTGGGACTTCGCCTTATTCCGCATCAGTTTCTTCCTTCTGTTGTAAAGTTTGTTTACAGGAGAGGACCACCAGACTGGCTTCCTTTTTTTGGAGGAGAGTGTCTTGGTTTTATTGGGTATGGCGAGATCCATGCATTTGTGTACGTGTTTGTACAGTGCATTGGTGTATGATTCGGTGGTCATGCAACTATTCTCAATTTGCATGGGTGCCGTGAAGTTAGCCACCTCTGTTTTTAGGATCCCAAAGTTAGCTTTGGAGAAGTTTTTCATGGTGGTTACATATGTGTAGAATTCTGGGGTAAATGTTTCCAAATACACAGAGGGAATGTTGAACTTAGCCAGGTAATCACTCAGTTTTAGTAGAGTAGATTAGCTTTAGCATAATCTCTGCATACTGAGTTATTGAAGGACGCTTCCAGCCTCATACCTACGGTGAATGTGACTGATTTATTGTCTGATTTGATTAGGGAGGAAGTAACAACTAGCAGAGAACAGCATTGTACCGAATGGAGTGAACTAATCTGGTGTTTTGTTGCCCCTATCTGGGGAGTGGACTAGCTGGTCCAACAAGTTTTATTTATGAAGTCATGAAATCTCTGGGCAAACATGTTAGGGTATGTATATTTCTCCCAGTTGATGAAAAGGTAGTTGAAGTCCCCTAGGAGAATGGTATTTGGCTGAATACATAGGCACTCCATACTAATCAAGTAGCAAGTATGGGCCAAGAGGGACATTGAGGGTGTCCTATAGTTAGCTATGATGTAATAAGGGGTTTTGTTACTGGTACGTTAAACATGGAGGGCTTCCAGGTTATTATCCCATCTAATGAGTCTGGAGGAGAACTCTTGCTTTACAGAGTTTATCTCCCATTGGATCATAGTTGGCAGGGGCAGCTGTGCCTTTGCCTGCCCCCTGCTGGACACAAATCAGGATCTGGTCTTAGCCCCTGGGAGGGGAGGTACACATAGGGGGGTGAGTACTAGTGCATGTTGTAGACATGCTAACAACCCTACTCCTGAAGCTGATGTGACTATGGCAACCTAGCAAATGTGCAGAGCCATCATAGAACCACAGGCTTCTACTATCACAGCCACGGCAGAGTTAGGAAAGTGATGTCAGGTGTGCAACATAGGTCCATAGGTTCATACTAGGCTATCTGCCCTAGGGCATTTATAAGCCTAGCGAGAATGTGTGTGGCTTTCACCACCCATTTTAAATTTATTTTGCTATGCCCTTTTTCGAGGTTAGTATACTGTGCCTCTGTCTAACAGTGACACAGAAGTGATACCCGGGGTAAACCTAAGATCTCCCATCCACTCATCAAGATTCCTCTTGAAGAGAGTCAATGAGGGACTCTGCTTAACCTGGACTGGGATTTTATTCCAGAGTGAAGGGAGCCTCTGGGTTATGAATCTGTCAATCCAGCATGTCCTATTTATTTCAGTGCTGAGGTTCAAGTCTCTCGAGCGGGTAGCTCGATGGGATTTGGATTTTCTGAGGTGCAGCATATCCATTAATTCCGGGTTGGACATGGCTTTATACGTCAGGCACAGATCGCCTCTGAACAGGCGGTATGCCACTGAGTAGAGCTGGAGTTTCTTTAACCGGGCAGCATATGGCATCTGTTTGAGACCTTTGATCCTCTTGGTGAGGTACTTTTGGGGTCTTTCCAGTTGCTGCAGGTGTCTGGTAAGGTACATCCCAAAAGGGGCATTGTACTCAATTATGGGCCTGATGAGGGATGAGTAGAGGCACAATGACCTCCCCTGATCTAGATGTGAATCCCTTCATGATTAGGTGGGCTATATAAAATGTTTTTCTAACCACTTTGGCCAAGTGGTTGTCAAATGAGAGATTGCTATCAACTTGGGTTCCCAGGTCCCTAATTACTTCTTCTGTACTTAATGGATTACCACCTATGTGGTAATTTGTGGGCACTTTGTTTTTGCCAAAGGGGATGACTATACACTTTTTGCATTTAGCTTGAGGCCATGGCTCTGACACCAGTTGTCTGTTTCTATGAGGCCCTTTTGGAGGATGCTTGTGTCAGCTGGAGAGTCAATTATGGCGCCCAGTTTGCAGTCATCTGCGAACTTGGTCAGCCACAGTCCTTCCGTGTTGGCCTGTACCTCCGATAAATATATACCGAACAAGAGAGGTCCCAGGACTGAGCCTTGTGGGACACCACTTGTAACTGGTTTGGAGTCTGACATGGCTCCAGCAATTCTAACCATGTGGGTTCTGTCCTTGAGCCAGTTTGCAATCCATCTAGTGACACAGGGGTTTATATTTAAGCTGGTGAGCTTATCTATAATGCCCGAGTGGGGTATTGTATCAAAGGCTTTTGTGAGGTCCAGGTAGGCTGTGTGGACCACCTTCCCCTCGTCAATGGCCTTGGTGACTGTTTCAAAGAAATCAACCAGGTTTAAGAGGCAGGATCTGCCCTTAACAAAGCCAAACTGGGTAGGATTCAGTGTCTGTAGGTCCCCAATATCTTTATTTATGAGGTCCATGATGATCCTTTCCATAGCTTTGCAGACCAAGCTAGTCAGGCTTATGGGGCGATAGTTTCCAGGATGCGTTGAGGCACCACCTTTATGGAGAGGGACCACTGTTGCTGTACGCCACTCTTTGGGCACATATCCTGTAGTAAGGCTGAGATTGAACAGTAGTTTTATGTTTGGGTTTAGCTCTTCTTGGAGATCATGTAGGATGCAGCCCGGGAAACCGTCTGGTCCCATTGATGCTGTGTTTTTTGCTTTGGAGAGGGCGGCTCTTACCTGAGTATCTGAGATGTCAGGGGGGCAACACTCTGCTGGGATAGATATTTGCCCTTTTGGTGGGGAGGGGGGGAGAAGTTTGCGCTGAACCTGTCAGCTAGGATGTTGGCAATGTCTGTGGGTTCAGTGTATTTTTTGTCATTTTGGACTAATTCTGAGCATATCTGGGAATTACCACCCAGGTTCCTAACATAACTAAAGAAAGCCTTGTGATTATCCTTAGTGTCCTGTGCAATTTTTCTCTCGAAGCTGGCCTCAGACAATTTTATGAGTGCCCGTAGTTTTTTGCTAATACTGATCAGTGATGCCTTCCCTTTTTGGGATTTTGCTCTATCATTTAGTAGCTTCCTCCTTCTATTGTATAGTTTGTTTATGGCTGGGGTCCACCAGACAGCATGTACATAACAAACATGTACGGGAATACACATCCTGCCTATGTGATTGTTTTACTAGACTAAATCACATACTAGAACAAGCAATGTCCTCTCAAGCTCAACTGCCATTCATAAGGCCACTCAATCACTACCTGCACATATGGTGGCCATCATGACCGTGGACATTTTAGATCATGCTGATGAAGCACTAGCACTTGCACAACTACATGTGTTGTGGAAGGGTCTACAGCCAGGAGATGACATCGCCTGGGTCATGGCAGTCTTGGCAGTGGTATATCTTATAACATATGTTGTCATGGTCACACAGAATGCCAACATCTAATCAGGGCTGTGGTACAACCAATGCAATTCCTAGCAGAGCCAGGTTTTTGGGCAGGTACATCCATTTGATGTTTGATCCTGTACCTGTCCAGTACATCAATACACAGTGCTGCAACTACTGATGAGGTTGTGTTCCAGGATAAACACACTGACACCACCACAGCACATAATACATCACACACACATGCACACACACACACACACACACACACACACACACACACACACACACACACACACACACACACACACGGATCCCCACTCAAAGCTCACATACACAACTAGTTCTTGTTGTCATTGTTCTCAGCACTAACTCATTTGCCTATAAAATACATCCACACATGTGAACCCTCCCCCACTTCTGCTAACGATGATAACTGTGCCTTGCCCTTTGCGTATTTTCACTTGAGTAGCCTGTATGATGCACAGTGTGGTCAGTCTCTGCTTGGGTCAGCACAGCCTGGTGTTGTTTTTCAGTGCAAAGTTTTGCGGAATTTACTGTATCTGCTCTTCTCAATTGGGTGTCATCAATGAAGATTCCAGGGCATATTCACCTTTGCCAATAAGATGCCCTGTGGGACGTCACCCCTTGCAAACTCTTGGTACAGTTCATAGGTGTGTCATATATGGGAGATGTGATAACTGTGTCAGTCTCCTGCATACACATTGTAGATCATACCTGTGTGTTACCAACCACCTAGCAGTTGATGAAGTGATACCTTTGTGGTTCACTTACCACTTTCCCCAGTTTCCCAGGTGGGACCTTTTTTCAGTGGGGTGCAGTCTATAGCCCACAGTACCTCAATGTAACATGATACATGTCCTTTATGTTGTTTCTTATATCCCCTGTTGTATGTGGGGATCACAGATGCTCCCCCTATGCTAAAGTATGGCATTGAGAAACTGATGGAATATTCTCAAAGCAGATACCTTGAATAAACTCACTGTGTCAGCAGTAGGTTACCAAAATGTCCCTGTAACTAGTGTATATAGACACCTACGTTGGTTACCACTAGTCACATAGGGCTGCAGATGAGGCTGTCATATGTTTACAATGTCTTGCATGGCCTTTTTGCCTGTGTGGCACCAGTCCATAACATTGTTGTTACAGACATAAGACTATGCATCATCGTGGCCTTTAGAAGCAATTAGAGCTTGTTACAGATAAATGTTTACTAATGCAGCAGCGACCACTTACATGATCTCGCAATTCTTTTACCATGAACATGGACGTTTGGTGTTCATTTAGGTAGGTGGCACTACTTCATGGCACAGTATCATGGCATTTATGAATCAATCTGCATCTTCTTTTGTCTCATATGCATACACTATGGCACTCAGGTTAAGAATACTCCATATTACCATGTCACTGTATATCCCATTAGCTTATACTGTGGCCTACTTGACATTTCCAGCTCATGGTAAATGTGTCTCTGAATCACATGCACTCTGCACATGGCAGTTCACCATGCACGTTTGCTGTCTGCAATGCAACAAAGTTTTTTGAATCCTGGGTTATGTTCTCAAGTTTTTCTAAATTTGAAGAAAGGTAGCAAAATTTGTGCAGCTTTACTGACTATGTTATTTGAAACATGACTTGAAATCACAAAATTGTTAGCAGGCAGTAGACCTAGAATTAATGTTAACCTATCATAAATGTGCTGAATTTATTCTACTGATAGTAACAGTAATAATTTTATTTATTAACTAGGTAGGCTCACCGGACACAGTCTCTTTTCAGGGTGGCCTGAGAGCAATGCCTCATTAAGAAACTTGCTCAAGGTTATACAGTAGGCAAATGAGGGCTGAGAGTCTGAAATACTGTACCACAGACACTACAGCTGGCAACTGTAACCTCTGCTCCAGCCATATCTCTCAACTGTCCATATTTTCACAGAATGTCCAGATTCTTGGCTCAGATTGTTTTGTCTGTTCCTCATAAAGTCATGTTTTTTGGCAAATCACTGGGATGATCTGTGGACTAAAGTCACTAAATAACGACATATATTTGAGTTTTAGACTTCAAATCCTTCAGAAAATATTTGTTAAAACAAACCCTGTTACTCCAGCGACTTTCTAAATTCATAAGAGCAATATTTAAAATATGTCCCTACTTTTGAGCTTTTGTTCCCCCATTTGGTTGGGCTTTGTCTAGATTTCTTGCACTAAGAGGTTGAGAGGTATGGCTCCAGCTACCAGGATAATAACACCCTTTCATGAATTATGTTCTTGTGATACATACAACACATACTTTGAATGGTGAGCATTTTAGTAGCTCAGTTGCTTTCTGAAGAAAATAATCAAGCATTTAAATGATCAGCTAACAGAAACTATTCTTTCTATCCAGTGCTTTCTAGGATAATGAAGTGCTAACTTTTTATGAAACACTTATCTAATTTTTGGTGTTTAACGTAAATACCTAAAAAGCAAAAGCAACGTTCATCTGGTGCACTTTCTTATAAGTTCATTGGTTCATAGGTGATTTCTATGCTAATAACACAAGATGATTTATGAGTTTAGCCCATAATACCCAGGACATGACAGTATTATATCTTAGTTCCCCAGATATGGGATGGGGCAGTACCAGGCAGTGGGTTTTCTGTGTTGTAGCCTTAAGTCATTATACAGACTACCTGTGTCCATAAGGACATGGGCAGTACCCCAGGAGTCAGTTTATGGGTCCCCATCCATTTCTCTGTTATATATCCTTAAAGGGTTATATTGTACTCCTACAGGCATCCATCCAGTCAGTATATATTAACTGAAGCACAACCTCTCAATTTACAATGTGCTTCTTAGTAACATACTTAAGTGAATCCTTTGCCTATAAAATCACTAAACTAATAACCACAGTGTCATTGTTGCTATACATATGTAATACATTAGTGTGTTATAATGATGTGAATATTTCTAATGACGGATTGTTTTTGTGATGTTGCACCATGCATCTTGCCATCCAGTTTGATTCGAAGAATAGAAAGCTCACTATAGTATTTTATGGTTCACGTTTGATGCCTTAGTTAATGCTTTATTTTTAGTAATAATGAATAAGTGAGTGAAAGCGGCTGTCAGATTACAGCAGGGGCTCTCTGATGAATATTATAAGGTCTTTTATCATATGAATGATCTCAAACTGTTGTTTGCTAACCTAGTGAGAAATTTACAGATTTATGTATTTATTGATTTTAGTTGTTAGATTTGATTTATCTTATATTAATGACTGATGGAAGATCCTGAAATGTAGGCAGAAATTGAACCTATCAACATTTTACTCCCAAGTCAGCATATGGCAACACGACATCTAACGGCACCCCTTTGTTAGCTATGATAACAGATACAGAGTCACCCATTAACCGGATTACTCAATAATGCAGGCATTGCATATAGGAAGAATGTCACCTAGTTTAATGGTATTTCATAAAGTACAAAAAACAAATGCATGGATGTGTGTGTGTGTGTGTGTGTGTGTGTGTGTGTGTGTGTGTGTGTGTGTGTGTGTGTGTGTGTGTGTGTGTGTGTGTGTGTGTCGATATGTATCTATATATATATATCTATATATATATATATATATATATATATATATATATATATATATATATATATACATATATATATATATATATATATATGAATGTAAGTCTATGACAGATGCCAAAAGTATAAAAATTTCGAACACTTGTTATGCATTCAGAACTGGTCAAATCACAAAGATTGAAATATGCAACACTTTGAATCACAAAGCTTCAAAGAAAATCAAATGTACTTTTTTGCAGGGGGCCACTGCACACCCCAAACCCCTTACTAATTATATATACGAACTCCAAGATTGTCATACAGTTGGGAAAACGGTAAATTCTCCAATCCCATTGTACCACAATCTTGCTAAAAAAAAAATAAAATAAAAACAGTATGTGCGATCAGCTGTATTAGTTAGTTTTGCACTGTGAATTGATGACTTCTCCATGGGTTCTAGGGAACCCATGTATACATTATATATATATATATATATATATATATATATATATATATATATATATATATATATATTTATATATATATATATATATTATATATAGGGATTTATATGTGTGTATATATATATCTATATATATATATATATATATATATAGGGATTATATATATATATATATATATATATATATATATATATATATATATATATATAGGATTTATATATATATATATACATATATATATATATATATATATATATATATATATATATATATATATATATATAGATATATATAAATAGATCATAAGGCTGCTTTGCTTTCACAAAAAAGGCGGTTATGAAAGCAGCTAAGCATCATGGACTGAGTCAGCTACTGTTTCAGGCCTGGGGAATTTAAACAGACGTCTTCTCCATGTTTCTACTAAAACTGAGGTGAGTCTACTGGCCATTTATAAGAATTCCCAACAATAATAGTATCTGGTCAAGGCTGTATTACTGTACTAAGCAGTTAGTGGGCTTAAATGGAGTTCAGCACCAGTTTAAAGAATCCAAAGAGACTAAACCACTTCTGCTGTTCAACAGGTGGATTTCATTTGTCAGAATCCTTCTTTGGGATTTACAATGGTAGTAGCAGCAACATGTGGACAAAGTCATAAAACAGAATATGATATTGCACGTTGATGTGTCACACAAAGACAAAATGCTGGGTCAACAGTGTCGGATAGCAGTCGATTCATGCTCTCTAGAATTGCACTTTTGAGGTCCTGGTTCAGTAGGGCCTAACCCTTTCTCATTCTCAGGATATAGATTTTCCTTCTCAGTTACAACTCATTTCAGGGTAACTGTAAGTGTGGCTGATTATATCACTTCAGATTTTATGTCCTGATTCTCAGTGACTTCTTTTATCTTCTTTTTTTATTGCTTTTTATTTCTTCGGGATGAGAGGAACACATTACTGGTTTTATTCTGATAACTTTGATTTTTTAAACTATGTATTTGCTCACAACTGGACAGGTGTGAACTGATAAAATCCATATGTGTACCTGTAATAGAAGCATACCTCTCAACAGTCCAGATTTTTGCCTCATATATTTGGTCTGTTTCTCATAAAATGTGTGGTTTTCTGGCAAATCACTGAAGTCACGGCATGATGAGGGAAGTTTGAGTTTCAGACATCATGTCACCATTCTGAAAATGTATAAGTTTATTAGAGCAATATTTAAAATATAGCCATCCATCCATCCATCCATCCATCCATCCATACAAACAAAATTGTCCCTGTTTTCAGCCTTTGACCCCCCCCCATTATTTTTGACTTTATCCAGACTTTTTGCATTAAGAGGTTGAGAGTTACGAACAGTAGGGTGGAATCCCATTTGTGCTGAGGAGTGATTCCTTGAATTGGATGTCTTGAAAAGTTGCAGCACATAGTATGTCTGGCCTCGTTAAATGGGAATTACTGGCTCTGTCCTCCTTGTTTGCCAAACAGATGTTAGCTGCTTGCAGGGTAGTTGCAGAGATGCTTAGAAACATTGCTTCTGGTATTTGTTTTATGTGATTATACTGTCTATGAATGTGCTGTTTGCTGTGGTCCTTAATTTAAAGGACTAGATCCTGGTTAGTTTAATGATGGCCAGCCCTTAGTAATCTTGAGAAGCTAAAGAGTTAGCTGATGATTGAGATAGGCTGAATGAATGCAAGCTTCAGCCTGACACCTGATGTACAACTCTCATGACCGCTGGCACCTTTTGAGTCATTTTTAGTTCTTGACAGCTTTTCACTATCCTTGACAATGGGGGTGGATTTTTCCCTTATGCAGAAAAACTGGTTCTAATTTATCATTGAGGGATGATCTTCACATTTATGGCAGCCCATTGTCACATATACCCGACCAAGTCTGTACCTAAAGTACATGCATTGCTGTTTTTAACATCCGAGTTGCATCCTGAGATTTGAAACAATGATGTATCTCTCCTCCCTTTCTTGATACATGCTGTTATGTAAGCACTGCATCTAATATCAATAAGTTCCAAGAAAGTGTTACTTTTTTGAGGTCTTATTAACCACAAAAACCTATTTTCCTCGAAGTAAAGTTATCATATCTCTACTATTCAATTACTACTTTTTTCCTGTTAGCATCTCAGGCTTAGCTAGGCAGAACTGATTCTTCTGTAAAAGGGTGCTCAAACACAAGAGTTCAAATTCTCTGTGGAAGGGGGTTCAGACTAGCTCCAGATTCATCTCTTAAGTGAGGGGAAAGGAGAGCAGCATCAGTTAAGGAACTTTCTGCTATTATTATGAATGGTTATGGGTTTCATGGGGTGTTTGAGAAGAAAGGATCACCTGTGGCTTCACTGTATGTATAAAATGAATGAATGTATTGTGTAGGATCTTACTGTCACTGCAGATATCAGTACACTTACACAGGCACTGAATTCTTCTACAATTAGGTTAGTTTAAGATGACTTCTGTACTTATTCTTCCCCATGCTAAGATGATAATCATTGTGGATTTGGATTTTATTACTTTACTCTACAGTACAGTCTATACTCACCTCTCTCTCTCTGTCTGCCTATGGAACTTGGCAACTCGCTGATATGGCCTAAAGTGGAAGATCTTTACTAGAGCAGTAAACAAGTTTTGTGGATTTTCACATCATTCAGAGCTATGTTTTTGATTTATTTACCATTGAGGTTGAATATATATATATATATATATATATATATATGTAGTTATTATTTATTTTATTTTATTTTACATTTGTTGACTGGGAATGTCTGACTGAGCCGAAGCCCTTTTTCAGCAGAGACCCGGGGAGAAAAGCTCCAGTAAATAGATATAACAATGTGTCATTGTTAACAGGTATTGTACAGATGAAATAAGGAAAATCAGTTAGCAGGCTACAGGAGGATTCTGGGAATATACTGATTACATTTTGTCATTAATACTAGTATAATACATAGAGTTTTGCAATGCAGAAAACAGGTAGATAAAAGTCAGAGCACTTGTTGAAAGTAGTGGTTACTGGGGGCTGCTTTCTCTCTGAAGAATACAGCATTCATGGAATGGATAGAGGAAGAGCGTGCTGACTTTTGGCCAGTACCCCGAGAAGAAACTGTATAATCCGGGTTCTTGGAAAATGGAGATGAATACCTTTGCTAGACAGAAGGCAGTTTGTGGAAGGGCTAACATAAGCAATGCCAGTTGATTTTCGAGCTTTTAACTCCTGGTATGTAAAGAACATTAATACATGCTAGAACATAATGAATGGCTAAGCACTTGAAACTAACACCAGACATATTACCTTTTAATATGCACTTTTGCTGAGCAGGTTAATCTCACTAGATCAACAGCATCTTCATCGGCGGTATTTATGCTGACTAGAGGAATTTTGGCCAGGATACCAGGGAACTTACTCTAGTCTTTTCACTAAATATCATAAGATCCTTTACAGCCACTTGAGCTACCACCAACCCAGGCAGATGAGACCTTGGTTTAATGTCTCATTCAAAGGACAACACACCGAGGAGTGCAGCCCCCCCTTCTTGTGCTGCACTGCAGTGTAACTATTGAAAAATGAGTACAATTGCCTTGTGTGAGAATAGAACTCACTGCCGTCTGGGCCCAAGGTGAGGATGCTACCTATTGATTCACTGAGACTACATATTAGAATGCAGAATATCAGGAGTTCTACAGCACCTGTGATTGTCACTGCAACTACATCACAGGCTATGAAAAGGAAGACCAACAGTGCACAGTATTTCCCAATTAGATGTGTTCCTCAGAAAGTGGTTCACTTGAAAAGAGATGTCAGACATATGTTACAGTGTTCAGGCAGATATCTTGGACAAGATACAGTAAAGTGATCTGAGGGCACTAAAACTATTCTAAGTTAGCTTAACTTACCTAGGCCTCATCAGGGAAAGAGATTGCGGCTAATTGATCTGATGTCCTTGCATGAAATGGAGGATGTCATCCTTAGGCTAAAGACATAAAGGGTGTCTTTCCATCTGTGATAACAAATTAGCATTACAAAAGGATCCCCAAATGGCGCAAGGATAACACCTTAAAGGTGGCCAATGTACATATCAGTTTAGAACCACCAGAATTGCCACCATCTAAGATGCACTCTTTGACGTACATGATACCAAAGCTGAGAAAAGGGAATCTGCAAAATGTACATGCATGAGAAGCCTGGGTAGATCTGCTGATTTTGAAACTGATGTAGCTGGACCAAGCAGGCATTACCTTAATTAGCTACATGCAGGTTAACATCAGACTTGTGCTTCCAGTCATCTTGTTGGCCGTAGTTCTCTTTGAATACTGGCATGCATATGAAACAGACATTGGAGAGGTTTAAGCTGCCGTTATTTGGAGCATGTTTTAAGGATTTTATCTAGTAGTCTTGTTTTATAATCAGACTGTACAAGGATTACGGTGAATAAAGACAGGATCTTGTGTGTTTTCAGATTTTTTAACACAATGAAGTATGTGATAGGAGTTCCCTAAGTTCCACAAATCCTGATGATTTACTCACTAAGCATGTTGTGTGGGTTGGCACTTTGAGATATGCGATGCTTTTCACAAACGGCATTGTACTCTCTTCCCTTTTCCCTCACAAGTTGTTCTCAGGGTGGTAATGACTGCTGCAACACTTTTTAAAGTTTGTAGGTTCGTCGTGTAAACGCCCCAAAAGTACAGGAATTGGTTGGGGCTTTTTCACCCTCATCCAGAGAGTATGGATGAACAAATAATGTTGGTGTCAGTAACCTCAGAAAGCTTTGAAGTACATTGGAAATGGGGTGTCTATGAACTACATTGGATTTGGGATGCCCAGACTAAAAGGGCTGAGATAATTTTGCAGATATAACTTTGGCATGGAAATAAGCTGATAACACCACTAGTGTAGTTGTTTCTTTATTTCAACTTTATCTTTTGTTGACTGGGTTTGGTCACTAGGCTAGTGGCCTCTTTCCAGGGGAGGCCTGATGTGGTATTTATACGACTAGGAGAGGTTTGGCCAGGGCATCAGTGAACTTTATCTACTCTTTTTGATAGATGCTCTGGGATCTTTAACATCCACCCTATCTACCACCAACTCAAGCAGATGTATGTCTGGTTTAACATCTCATCTGAAGGACATCACCCCATCCCCATGCTGCACTGCAGTGTCAGTAATCCATCTAGCATGTGAGGGAATAGAACCCACAGCCTTCTGTATTGCAGTAGAATTTCAGGGAGGATAAGGACTTGGATGGGAGTATCCATCTGATCAAGGCCTGACAAAGCTTCTAGCCTTGTACTCCATGGAATTGTCCCAGATATTTAACTTCCCCCTGATTATGGAAGCACATTCAGAGGATGAAAAACTCACTGTAATATGGAATAATCTTGAAGAAATTTGTGTTTCATATGGTAGGTAGCTCGTGGTTGCTATGTCATCCTCAGGGTGGCTGTGTCATCATCAGGGTGGCTGTGTCATCCTTGGGGGGGGGCTATGCCATTGTCATCCTCATGGGGGTTATGTCATCCTCTGGGTGGCTGTTTCATCCTTAGCATGGATATCTCATCTTTTAGTGGCTATGCCATCCTCAGGGTGGCCGTGTCATCCTTGGGGCGGCTATGTCATTGTCATCCTCATGGGGGTTATGTCATCCTCAGGATGGCTATCTCATCCTCAGGGTGGCTATGTTGTCTCAGGATCTCTGAAATACTAGTGAGACCATCTGCAGATGTATCCATCTCTATCCTCTCTGTTAAGGTTATATTTGGGGGGTTACATTCTTTTAATCCCCCAAACCCTTCATTGCTCTTGATTTTATACAAGGAGTCAAGGAGCTGTTCTATTCATTACCTAATGTCCTTTGGATTAGAGTGTCCAAATCTCTGGATGAAGCTCTATAGCAAGTAGAGAAAATGGCCATGTCATATGCTCTGTCACATCCACTTTTATAAATATGTTAGAATTATTTGCTTGGAAGATGACAAGGCAGATGTTCTTGTCAGCACCTCATGGTAGTTTGAGGTGTGAGGGAATTGTGATTGGTCCTGGGAGTTTAGGTGTGAGGGACAGCTGATTGGTACTGGGAGATGAGGTGTGAGGGACATGTGACTGGTACTGGGGGTATGTGCTGCCACCAGTCCATAGTCTGGCCAGTCTTTGTGGATAAGTTATGGAAGAAGAGAATTGAACAACACTAACAACATTGAATTGTTTGGAATCCCAATCCATGAAGTAGTGCCACATTTTCAGTATTGCCTTTTTCTCTGGGGGAAGGTAGTGAGTTTACTGGCAGTAGATAGAAAATGTGTAGCAACAACATGGAAAAGCAACTCCTTTCCAAACATTCAGTTTTGGAAAACAATGTACTTTATCTGAATACCCATGCGGTCATTTCTGGACAGAATGTTAACTATGGGAAAGTGATTTATTCTGATTTAAGATTGAGCTGTATGTACACAGCACCATAAATAAGCTGCTGGTTCTGAGGTTCAGATATACTGTATAACTTTAGATCTAGCATAATCAAAGATTTTTTTTTCTGTCTTGTCAAATGAGAAATGAAATGCACACAAGTCACAAAACTGCAGTATGTGCTTTAAAGGTAACATGCGCTATTAAACAAAAGCCTGAACACAACCAGTGTTCTGAAGGTTATGCATTCACTATGGCTACCGATGCACTACAGTGTGTGTTTGGGTGCATTTTTTCTCTTCTCTTTCCCCTCCGTAGTGTGACCATGGAGTCAGGGTGTATAGTTTAGGGGGAAGTGAGGGAACAAACCCTTGACATGGGGGAATGGGGGGGGGTTCCCTGTGGGGAAAAAATTCTGTTTTTATAGTTTTGAAGAAACAATTCAGATATTCAAAAATTGAAGTGTGATTTAAAATGAGTCAAGTAACATTAGGAAAACTGTGAGTCATTCCCTTCCTTACAAGTTCTAGGTTTCCTTCCTTCACCCCTTCCCCTTTGTGTTTGTTTTGTGGGTCCTAGGTTCTGCATTCTATATCTACTGTATGAGTAACATTAGGTAGAAATGGGCACATCGGTAGATGGAGTAACAGTTTGAGCATTTGGGTGGACTTCTCTAATGGAACAGCTGCACTGTAAGTCAAAAAATGATTGCAACATATTTACATGTGCATAATAAATACAGAACGAAAACAAATGCAAATGTGCAATGTGGAAATTAAATTCAAGCAGAATACACATTTTTGAAAGAATTTGCTTAGAGGGTGTTATTGTAGTTTTTGTGGACTACTACTTCCTTCTACAACAGGAGGGCCGTACTCCCCCTGAGCCTGGCCTAGCCCCATTTTAGGAATGATTCCGTGTCTTGAGGATTCTACACTGTCATTTTTTCCTGTCCTGACACTAGTGTGTACACCAGGATTGGGCACTTTTTTATCCTGAAATTGTGAACCCAACTGCCTTTCTTTATTTTTTAACCCACCTCTCTCTATCATATATGTTATATACCTCAAGGATTGGGATCTCAAGACTGGTCAGACTTGGCTTCACATTTCACTTTACGGATACATTAGTATGTATTTCAGTTTATTTTTATTGGTCTACTTATATGGCATCAATACTGCAGTAGTGAAAATATCACTTCATAAGGGTAAAATTAGGTCTAACAGCTACTAATATAATAGCTACTGGGATGCTATTAACTATATCAAATATTAGATATTAGAATGACATTTAACACACCATCCAGTTATAATACAAAGCTCTACTTCATTCATGTTTGTATATGTGATTTGCAAAATGCTGAACAGACTGCATGTAACAAATCTGTAAGGCAGTGATCGTGGCATAGTTATTATGCTGATGTATATCTGAGTCATAGCTAAAAAGTGTCCATGTCAATCGACCTGTATAGTCAGAGAACAGGTATGTTTTTAATCGGTACACTGTACTTGTATAAGTAAAAAAGTTACTTCTTTTCATGGAATATCCTACATGGAAATATAGTTTTGTGAAGTCAGAAAGAGATCAGGCACGTAGCAATTAAATCAGCCTTAGGGGTAAGTGGTTCCAGGTGAATAAGCTAGCATAAAATTAACACACATCACCGGCGTCAGAAAGGACAGTTTATAAGGCATACAAGCACTTTATAATGGATGGAATGACAGAACATGAAAGTAATTTGCCATTTTGGCAAAGTGAGAATACAAGAAAACAATGCATATTTCCAAGTGAGTACAATAAATATCATTTTAAAGTCAGCACAGGGTTAAGATAAAGAAGAAAGCATTATTTTAAGTGGAATTATTAGTCAAGAGAAGTACAGTCTGATGTGTCTTTAGTTTTGGCTAGAGAAGGTAATCCATCATTTATTCATGAATATAACGGTAGACAATCTATAATTTATTCATGAAATATCATAGCGAGCTCAATATGCACCAGGCAATCGATTATTTAAAAATACATTAACATTTGAATGAAGAGAGAACTATAAGCGAAGTTAAACGTATTGTTTCCTTTTTCTTTTGTATGGATTGTCCTCCCTGTCTCTCTGTGTCTCCAGCTTGATTACAAATTATTTAGAGGGTGTTACAGACTTCCAACGTCAGATAATAACCTCCGTTTAACAAACGCAGATATCGTCGTCTGAATAAGAAGATGAGCACTCGAATCAGAAGCAGGTTGTTCTTCCCTTCCCTAAATGATGATGATGATGCTAAATTTAAAATAAAGCTTGTCATAAGGCAAAGCATTAACCAGTGCCACTGTGTGCTTTGTAGGTTTCAGTAGCCAGTAAGGATGGCTGGAATTCCCAAAATGATATATGTGTGCAGAGTAAGTCTAGCAAGCATGATTGAGCCTTGTATAGGAAGATTTGTGACAGTGCCAGAAGACACTACCCCTATGTATTGACATCATTCAGGAGGCAGAAATGAGTTGTTAGATATGCATTTCTGCTTGGGCGTCTACCTGCCACCTTCATAAGGTTACAGTACCCTTTTGTGGCCCAACAATTCAACTGGTCCAGCTGCTGTTTATGGTTCCAATCTGCCAAAGCCCCCTGCCCACCTTAGAAATGCAAACTAACCCAAACCCTGACCCTAACATGACACCTCACCATGGAAATACCCTTTCCATAACACTATCATTTTTCAGACAAGTTTGGTCTGTATATGGAGGTATTTTTTTCTTCAAAATTGCAAAGGAAAATGGTTTGTTTCTTTATATATATATATATATATATATATATATATATATATATATATATATATATATATATATACGGGTCTACTTTGATTCACTGAAAACTCATTTCACTTAATTTCAATTCACCCTCAAAAAGTGAAGCTGTGGTAAGACCAGCACTAGTGGTAGCCAGGCATGTGACTCCCCTCTTTTCATCATTCTTGACAAGCTAATTCTTTGTTTTTCAGTAAGTACTGCTTGATTTGTTTCTTACTTCAAAGTATCTGCCTAAATACTTCATCCTTAAATTTTCATAGGTTCATAGGTAGGTACTAGGCTATCGGCCCTGGGGCCTATACAAGCCTAGCCAAAAAGGTACCCTGACTTTTGCCACCCAAGAAAATTATTTTCCTGTGCCACTGTCGAGCAGAGCCACATAGGTGATCCACTGGGTGAATTTCCTATTTCCCATCCAATCATCAAGATTTTTCTTGAAGAGTGCTAATGAGGAGCTTTGTTTGATATAGATAGGTAGTTTATTCCAGAGTATGGGAAGTCTCTGGGACAGGAATATATCCCTCCGGCATGTTCTGTTTATTGTGGTGACAAGGTTTAGGTCGCTAGAGCATGTAGCTTGGAGGGATTGGGATTTCTTTAAGTGAAGCATGTCCAACATCTCTGGGTTTGACATAGCTTTGTATGTTAGGCAGAGATCACCTCTGAGTAGGCGATATGCGATGGAGTAAAGCTGGAGTTTTTTGAGATAGTCTGCGTAGGGCATCTGTTTGAGGTCGGTAATCCTCTCTGTGAGGTATTTCTGCGGCCTTTCCAGTTCTTGTAGATGTCTTGTGAGGTACATACCAAAAGGGGCGTTGTACTATATAATGCGTCTAATGAGTGATGAGTAGAGGGGAACAATGACCTCTTTTTTTCTGGATGAGAAACCTTTTGTGATGAGCTGTGACACGTAGAAGGATTTCCTGACTACTGCGGCGATGTGATTATCAAAGGAGAGACTACTGTCCACCTGTGTCCCAAGGTCTCTTATCACACTTTCGGTGTTAAGTATATTACCACCTATGTTGTAGTTCATGGGTACAGAGTTTTTACCAAAGGGGATGACAATGCACTTTTTGGCATTAAGCTTGAGGCCATGGCTTTGACACCAGGCATCTGTCTCAGTGAGGCCCTTTTGTAGGATGTCCACATCGTTAGGAGTTTTGATTATGGCTCCTAGTTTGCAGTCATCTGCAAACTTCATTAGCTAAAGACCTTCTGTGTTAGCCTGTACTTCAGAGAAGTAGATATCAAACAGGAGAGGACCCAGGACTGAACCCTGTGGTACTCCACTTGTCAATGGTCTGAAGTCAGATTTGGAGTCTGCTACTTTCACATTGTGGGTTCTGTCAGTGAGCCAGTTGGCAACCCATCTTGTGACAAAGGGATTTATACCTAGTTTAGTGAGTTTATCTATAATTCTAGAGTGGGGGATGGTGTTGAAAGCCTTGGCAAGATCTAGATAGGCTGTGTGAACACCCTTACCCTTGTCTACGGCTTTGGTGACTGCTTCAAAGAAGTCTATCAGATTTAGGAGACATGATCTGCCTTTTACAAACCTGAACTGGGTAGGATCCAGAGTTTGGAGATTACCAATGTCTTTGTTTATAAGTTCCATGATAATACGTTCCATGGCCTTGCAGACCAGGCTCGTCAGGCTAATGGGGCTGTAGTTCCCCCCTTGTGGAGTGGGATAACCGTTGCTGTGCACCATTCAGCAGGCACAAAGCCTGAGTTGAGGCTTTGATTGAACATGGTGCTTAGGTGGGGTTCCAGTTCGTTCTGTAGTTCATGTAGAATTCAGCCTGGGATGTTGTCTGGTCCCATGGATGCTGTGTTCTTGGCTTTGGAGAGCGTAGTTTTTACCTGTGCATCCATGATTACAGGAACTTTGCATTCTTCCGGTATAGAGATGGGCCCTCTAGGGGGTGAGAGGGGAGTAAGGTTAGCACTGAACCTATCTGCCAGGATGTTGGCAATAACAGTTGGTTCTGTATATTTAGTGCCATTGTGCTGTAACTCAGAGCAGATCTGAGTGTTGCCATTGAGATTCTTGACATAGCTATAGAATGCTTTGTGGTTGTCTTTAGAATCAGTGGTGATTTTGTTTTTGTAACTAGCTTTGGAGGATTTTATCAGGGATCGCAGCTTCCTCCACTCAAGGGATTTTACTCTCTTTTGCAAGAGTTTCTTCCTTCTGTTGTACAGTTTGTTTATGGCAGGGGACCACCAGATTGGCTTCCTTTTTTTGGAGGATAGCGTCTTGGTTCTGTTTGGGATAGCACGATCCATGCACTCATGTAAGTGCTTATAAAGTGCAATTGTGTAGGATTCAGTAGTCGTAACTGTATTGTCCATCTGCATGGGTGTCATGAAGTTCACCACTTCTGTCTTAAGAAGCATGAAGTTGGCTTTGGAGAAATTTTTTACCATGGTTTCCTTATTGGGGTCGGAGGCAGAATGTGGATATCTAGGGTAATTAGCTTATGGTTGTCAGTAAACATGAATCAATTTCTACGGGTCTATGTATTAGTCAATTTCTACAGGTCTATGTATTAGTTTCCCAGACACCATGTGTGACATTTTCCTGTAAAAGCATGAATGAAATTACACCAATACCTAGTTGCACACAGGACAACTAGCTTGCCGTGACTAGGACTGTCCCCAGAGTTGCAAACTGTATACTCCTGACATTGCTTTATATTCTCACTCCAACTGTCTAATCAATAAAAAAGGGTCTGTTACCATGGATATGAACTTTTCCACCTTTTCCGTTACCAGCTTGGTGGCTACGGGCATCCTGAGGTAATGTAGAAATTGACTCATGTTTACTGACAACCAGTTAATTCTCAAACAAACTGATATGGTATGTGAGAGATGTATTTATACAATGTCACTGGAGACAAAGCTCTCACATAAAAGTACTCCTAATGTCAATTGGTTTGTCAGGTATATGCACACTGCACCCATCACACACAATTCAAAGCAGACATATCAACCCACATATGCTAAGGCACTTAAAGGTAACCTTCCTAAATCCCAAAGACCTCCTAGATGAAGTACACATAACAGATACCCTCAGCAGCCCCAAATGCACTCTTTCAAAACAACACCCACATCAACACACTGTCACATCTCATGGAGCCTCTACTTCTAAGCCCATGAGTCAAGCCACCAAACAATCCAACATTCTGGTCATCGGAGACTCCATTCTGACACACTTATGTCCCTCTCACCAGGCTCGGTAAGGAGAAAGTCATGGTCAGTTTTTTATCAATGGCTAGGACCCACCACATTATGCACACACTCAAGTCATTGGACCACAATACCAGTATGACTCAGTCATAGTCCAAGTGGGAACAAATGGCTTGAGATGTCTCTCACTAGACTATATGAAGAGAGACATCATGGAGATCTCAGAATATGTGTCCCAGGCTGGTGTGAGGCTAGCTTGACCAGCATTTTACCTCTCCAAGAATGATACCACAATACGAGCAAAAGATGATTGACTTTAATAAATGGCTTAGTTTCTGGTGTCATTCTCAGGGGCCGCAATATTTGTCAGCATGGAAGGAGCTGGTCAACAGAGCACACTGCTTTGTTAGGGATGCTCTGCACCTCAACTCTCTAGGCTTTGGAATATTAGCTAAAACATTATCTTCTCCCCATAGTGCCTTTTTTAGGCAATGCCAAACTGAAAGTTCTTCTGACATAGCAAATCAAAACCAAGAAAATGTAAAGGTATTACTGCTCAATGCTAGGAGTCTAAACAAAATACTCCACTTCCTAGAAGCTCCCTTCACCCTAAAGAATGCTGATATCTCTGCAGCTACTGAGACATGCTTTAAAGCTGTGGAGAAGACACCTACAGTGCAAGGTTATAATGTCTTCCACACATTTAGACCAGCTATGTCACAGGCAGGGACTAAAGGTGGAGGTGTCTCAATTTACATAAAAAGTAAAAATACTTCAAGGCTGGTCAGACAGGACAATGCACTTGAACTGCTTCATGTTCAAATCCCCCGAGGTAAAATCCAATACCACTTCCTTGCCAGCTATAGGTCCCCATCTATGACCCAGGAAACCCATGCTATGTATTTAAACTTATTGGAAACACTCATCATCCAACCCAATACCATATTCATGGGTGACTTTAATTATCCCACTATAAACTGGGAATCCTATATAACATCAAATGTACAGGCACAGAGATACCTGGATTTTGTAAACCCAAACTCCATGAACCAGAGAGTAAATACACCAACCATCGGTGCAACCATACTGGATCTGGTCCTCAGTAATATGGGAGAGTGCTGCACACCCTCTACTGTAATCTCTTCCCTGGTAAGGTCAGACCACAAAATGGTCTTCTCTAAAGTAAAAAATAAAACCTGGACTCCCAGCTAAACCTGGAACATTCAGGAACTGCTCTAAGGCTAACTTCCTGCTATTAAGTGATAACCTGTCAAAATGTCAAGCCCCCACAAACACTGAGAACACTGGTGCCTATGCAGAACTGTTCACAGAAACCCTGTACAAGCATGTTAATAGCTCCATAGAGGCAGCTGTACCTACCAGGAAGATGTACAGAAATAACTAAAAAAAAGCCACTCTGGTGGAATCACAAAGCCAACAGGATGTATAACAGAAGGAAGAAATTAATGGCAAAAATTAGGAGATGCAGCACCCAGCAGGATAAAAGCACTCTCATCAAACTAAACAAACAACACAGAAGACAAATAAAGTCTACAAAGCCAAATTTGACGTAAATTTGGTCTCCCAGGCCAGGCCAAGGACAACCACAAGGCATTCTTTAACTATGTCCGCAACCTCAAAGGCAATACACAATTGTGTGCAGAGCTCATTGTAAATGGAACCACCTATACTGAGCCAGAAAATATAGCAAACCTACTGGCTGATAAATTCAGCTACAACTTTACCCCTCTCTCCCCCTCAACCTTCCCTCAGGAAATACCATTAAATATAACTCCCCCTGCTATCACTAGGGAACAGGTCCTTAATGCTCTCTCTAAGTCCAAGAATGCTGCATCAATGGGCCCAGACAATATCCCAGAATATATTCTAAATAGTATAAAATAAGACCTATCAGGTCTTCTGGGATTGCTATTTAACTGTAGCCTCCAAACAAGCTTTGTGCCTCATGAATGGAAAACAGCAACAGTCATTTCTCTACACATAGGTAAGCCAGATCCTGGAAACTACAGACCCAAAGGTTTCACTAGCCTTATATGTAAAGTCAGGGAAGGAATTATCATGGAAACGATCATCAGTGATATAGTAATCCTCCAGACATTGGACTCAACCCAGTTTGGTTTTATCAAGGGCAGGTCATGCCTAACCAACCTGGAGGACTTCTTTGAGATACTCACCAAAGAAATGGATGAGGGAAAAATGGTTCACACTGCCATCTTTGACCTGACCAAGGCATTTGACACAATACCATACTCAGGCATTGTTGATAAACTCAAGATGTTAAGTACAAACTATTATGTCATCTGTTATAGCCAACTGTCTCACAGACAGGAGACAGGAAGTTAGAACTGGGGAGTCCATCTCTACAAAGAGGCCAGTCAGAAGTGGAGTCACTCAGGGATCAGTCCTTGGACAGCCCCTTTTTTGTATTTACTTCTCTGTAGTTAAGGCCAATGTCAGTGGTCTCTGGCTGACTAAATTTACAGATGGTTGCAATTTAGGAGCTGTCATTGAATCCCACACTCACTCAGGGATCAGTCCTTGGACAGCCCCTTTTTTGTATTTACTTCTCTGAAGTCAAGGCCAATGTTAGTGGTCTCTGGCTGACTAAATTTACAGATAGTTGCAAATTAGGAGCTGTCATTCATAGGTTCATAGGTTCATAGGTTCATACTAGGCTATCTGCCCAAGGGCATTTATAAGCCTAGCCCATAGTTATGTGGCTTTCGCCACCCCTTTAGTTTGAATAAAAACTATGCCTATCATTTTTCTGTGCCTCTGTCAAGCAGTGACACTGAAGTAATCCCTGGGGTATATCTGCGATCTCCCATCCATTGGTCAAGATTCCTCTTGAACAAGGCCAGCGAGGTGCTCTGCCTCACATGTACTGGGATTTTGTGCCACAGCATAGGGAGTCTCTGAGTGATGAATCTGTCCCTCCAGCACGTTCTATTTATAACCGTGTCAAGGTTTAAGTCTCCCGCCCTTGTGGTTCTGAGGGATCTAGATTTTTTGAGGTGAAGCATATTCATCAAATCTGGGTTCGACATGGCCTTATATGTCAGGCTCAGGTCACCTCTGAGCAAGCGGTATGAGACTGAATAGAGCTGGAGTTCTTTCAGTCGGGCAGCATAAGACATATTTTTGAGACCCTTTATCCTTTTGGTGAGGAACTTTTGGGGCCTTTCAAGCTGCAGCAGGTGTCTGGTCAGATACATTCCGAACGGGGCATTGTACTCAATCATAGGTCTAATGAGTGATGAGTACAGGGGGACGATGACCTCCCTTGATCTAGATGTGAATCCCTTCATGATCAGGTGGGCGATATAGAAGGTTTTCCTAACTACTTTAGCAACATGAGTGTCAAACGAAAGGCTACTGTCAGCTTGGGTCCCCAGATCCCTGATGACTTTTTCTGTGCTCAGTGGATTGCCACCTATATGGTAGCTAGGAGTAACCTTGTTTTTCCCGAAGGGTATGACTATGCATTTTTTGGCGTTTAACTTCAGGCCATGGCTCTGGCACCAGTTATCTGTTTCTGTGAGGCCCTTCTGGAGGATATCTGTGTCAGATGTGTTTTCGACTATGGCGCCCAGTTTGCAGTCATCTGCAAACTTTGTCAGCCATAACCCTCCTGTGTTTGCTTGTACTTCAGAAAAGTAGATGCCGAACAAGAGTGGACCCAGGACTGAGCCCTGTGGGACACCACTTGTGACAGGCTTTGAGTCTGACATGGCTCCAGCAACTCTGACCCTGTGGGTTCTGTCACTTAGCCAGTTTGCAACCCATCTTGTGATGTATGGGTTTACATTCAAGCTGATGAGTTTTTCGATGATACCTGAGTGGGGTATTGTGTCGAAGGCCTTTGCCAGGTTGAGGTAGGCTGTATGGACTGCCTTTCCCTCATCAATGGCCTTGGTGACTGTCTCGAAAAAGTCAACCAAGTTTAAGAGGCAGGATCTGCCTTTGACAAAGCCAAACTGGGTTGGATCCAAAGTCTGCAAGTTTCCTATGTCTTTATTTATGAGTTCCATTATGATCCTCTCCATGGCTTTGCAGATAAGGCTTGTCAAGCTAATGGGGCGGTAATTTCCAGGGTCTGTGGAGGCACCGCCCTTATGAAGTGGGACCACAGTCGCCGTCGCCACTCCTTGGGTACGTATCCTGAGGTGAGGCTAAGATTAAACAGCTGTCCTAACTGTGGGTTTAATTCCTCGTTGAGTTCATGAAGCACACAGCCGGGACACCATCCGGTCCCATGGATGCTGTGTTTTTGCCTTAGTGAGGGCAGTTCTCACCTGGGCGTTGGAGATGTTTGGGGGCTACAATCCTCTGGAATAGATATCTCTCCTTTTGGGGGAGAAGTTTGCACTGAACCTGTCAGCCAGTATGTTAGCAATGTGTGTAGGTTCAGTAATTTTCACATCATTTTGAACTAATTCTGAGCATATCTGGGAGTTTCCTCCTAGGTTTCTAACATAGCTAAAGAAGGCCTTATGATTGTCTTTAGAGTCCTTGGCGATTTTTCTCTCAAAATTTGCCTTGGATGATTTTATGAGAGCTCTTAGTTTTTACTTATAATGATCATAGGTGTCTTACCTTTCAAGGATTTTGCTCTATCTTGTAGTAGCTTCCTCATTTTGTTGTAGAGCTTGTTTATGGCTGGGGTCCACCAGACTGGACGCTTGCCTTTGGTACAGAGAGTCTTAGTTTTGTTTGGGATTGCCTGATCCATGCAGTCCTGTAGGTGCTGGTAGAAGGCATTTGTAAGTGATTCAGCGGTTTGAGTAATGTTTACCACTGGCTCAGGGGCCTTAAAGGAGACCACACTAGTTTTTAGAAGTGTGAAATCGGCTTTTGAGAAGTTTTTAACTGTGGTCTTCTTTGTTTCAGGTGGGGCGGATGAGGACCTCCAGCGAGATTAGTTTATGATCTGATCTCACCAGTGAGGGGTATACTTCCGGTGTTGAACATTTTGATCCCATGTTCGTGATGATGAGATCAAGTATGTTTTCTCCTCTTGTGGGGATGGTGACTAGTTGTTCCATGGCATTTGAGTTTATGAACTCCAGGAATCTTTGGGTTAGAGTGTTCGGGCTTGAGTAGTGTTCCCAGTCTATATTAGGGTAGTTGAAGTCACCTAGTATGATGGTGTTTGGAGATACATTTATCCCCTCCAATGTTTTCAGGAAGGCCATGTGAGGTTCCTGAGTTTGAGAGGGTGGCCTGCAACATGCTACAAATTGCAGAGCAGTCTTGCCTATGGTTAATTGCACCTGGATGGTCTCCGATGCATCGTGCATTGCCACCAACCTTGAGGTGTGGGTGTCCTTTATGAATATGGACACCCTCCTTTCTTGGTGTTGTCCGGATTTTGGGGCCGGAACGCATGATATGAGGTGAAACCTGTTAGTGCTGGGGTGCTCTCAGGAGCCTTGAACCAGGTTTCTGTCACAGCACAGACATCGATGTTCTCCATATTGAGAAGGGCCTCGAGTGCGTGCATCTTGAGATTGAGACTTCTGGCATTGAGCAGCATTACCCTTAGTTTTTTTCCTTTTGGTGTTCTAGGGTGGTAGGTTTAGAATTTGAGCCTTGCCTAAAAAGGCACTATGGGGGTGGCAAGAGCCTTTGCCAATATCCGGAAGCCCAGGGTGACAGGTGCAAGCCGTCCCTTGAAGCAGCGTGGCTTGTCCAGCATGTCATCCCAGGCAGACAGACATTGGATCCCCTTTGAATGACACCAGAATTTAAGCCAATTATTAAAGCTGATCATCTTATCACTGTATTGTGGCATCATTCTAGGTGAAGGTAGGATACTGCTCAAGGTCAGGGTCATACCTGCCTGGGCTACATAATCAGAGAGCTCCTCGATGTCCCTTTTCATGTAGTCCAAGGAGGTATGTCTCAGGTCGTTGACACCAGCGTGGACAATGACTGAGTCGTACTTTTACCTGCTGTTGAGAGACCTGAGTGCTTGCGTTATGTGGCGGATTCTAGCGCCCGACAGGCAGCTTACTGTGACCGTCTCCTTACTCAGTCTGGTGAGCGGGATGTCAGTGTGTCTGACTATGGAATCACCAATGACAAGTGTGTCTGGCATTTTGTTTGGCCTTAAGGGCTGTGACTGTTTGACACTCTGACTGTGTGGTCTATGTGTTGCATGTGTTGGGTCGTGAGGTGGTAGTTGTTTGGGTGTCTGCTTTGGTGGCCTCTGCTGTTTTGGTAAATTTTTGATCAGAGCCTCCGAGTATGTCTTTGTGTGAGTATGTGTATGATTTGAAGTTGTGATGGTACCATGTGTGACTGGGTATGTATTGTGTGTGGTTACCTTCTCCTCCTGTCTAGTCTTGCCAGTCCTATGTTGAGAGAGCTCAGCCTCCAGTTTGGCCGTATAGTTGCATCTCTCGCATGTATTTGTGTTTTGTGGGAGAAGGAGAGGATTGTCTGTGTACATGAGGCAATTGTAACATTGCCTCAATATTCCCAGGTTCACCAGTTGAGCTGGAGAGGACACTAGCAACTGATCCCTCGACATACTAGAAGTAGTAGATAAAGAGACTTTCAAAGGACTCCGGGGGAAGTGGGTTTTAGGCTGGTGGGGTACTATCTATAATAAGAGTGCTTTATCAAGGTGCAAGTACTGTAGGAGTAAGTGCTAGGCTTTACAGATAGAGAATAGTCTACTTGGGAATCAAGTAGAGATGAACTTTTCAGTTATAGGATATGCTGGTTAGATCAGCAGTACAGCTCGAGGAAGGTAGTTCTAAGGGAAAATTTGAAGAGTGGAATTTAGATGGCCCGAATAGTTTAACCTTGTTTAACCGCCGCTGCTCTTGTGTGCAACAGTGGCAACTCCCCGCTAAATCACGCTAACGCGCGTTTAGCGTGTTTTATAGCAGGGGGCTATAAAATTGAATCCCACACTGGCACAAGTGTTCTCCAGGAAGAGTTGACACATACAAACAACTGGTGTCAGAGCCATGGACTAAAAGTAAATGCCAAAGAAATGCATAATAGTATCCTTTGGGAAGTCATCCACCCCTGGTAACTATCATATTGACACACCCATTAGAGCTGATAAAGTAGTCAGGGACTTAGGGACACAGATAGACAGTAATCTAGCCTTTGACCATAATGTGTCTACAGTACTGAGGAAATTATTCTATGTTGTGCAACTTATAAACAAAGGTATGGAATCTAAGTCCAAGGAAGTCATTGTTCCACTGTATTTGGCATTCATCAGACCTATCACTGAGTACAGTTCCCCCTTTGGTATGTACCTAACCAGGCATATCCAACAACTGGAATGTCCACAGAGGTTCCTCACTAAAAGAATAAAAGGAGTAAGTAAAATGTCCTATGCAGACTACCTCAAGGCCTTATCCTTGCATTCTGTCTCCTATAGGATTTTGAGGGGAGATCAATGCCTGGCATACAGGGCATTGGCAGACCCCACTCTGTTGGACCTCTGGCATATCCACAAAACAAACAGCACCAGAATTACCCATTCTAAAGACTTAAACCTTACCTGTGATATAAATAGGACCTGCTGGAAAGACAGGTATGTATCCCAGAGACTACCCCATCTTTGGAACAGGTTCCCCATCCATGTGAAGCAGAGTTCCTCCCTAAACCAATTCAAGTGCAGCTTGGACAATTGGATGGGGAACAGGAAATTCATCCCTGTTTTGGCACCTATGTCTCTAATGGACACAGGCAACCTGTAAATGGTTCCTCTCCCAGCTCCACTCTTACACTTATCATGGGTATCAGAACTGGTCAGAAATTTAGGATGCATGGCTAGGATTAAAAAAAACCCTTGTAGTCATTAGCCTAGTAAACACCTCTGAACCTGTGAACAAATACAATAACTGCGTGGACAAAATAACATTTTATATCTACAGAAAAGGAAATGAATCTGCTGCATTAATAGAATCTATTATATCATTCACTGATAATAAGCTAAATGCTGTATTCATGTGTGTTAACATGCAAAGAAGCAACTAAATCATTATATTTATTTATTTGCATTTGCTTACCAGGAAGGTCTAACTAGGTCATGTAAGACCTATGTTTAGGGGGTCATTTCTCTGCATTTTTAAAATAACTTGAGGTGGAGATCTATTTCTAATAAGAATGTACATTAATGCACATGAATTTATTTATATGTGGAATTTTACAACTCATAAAGGTGATAAAAGCAAATAATCAAAGCCCAAGTTATTAACATTATCATAGCTGTTTGGTGATCACATATTTAAATCAACCTCCAAAAACATTTAAAAAATGAGAAATTCATAAGCAGGGTTCATAGGTTCATAGTTAATAGTAGCTAGTTGTTCTTGTGAGGCATTTTACACCTTCCCCATTTCTCTTCTAAAGGTGAGAATTAAAGCCTGTCCCCTTCGTCTATGTTTATGACGTAAATGCCTTAGCCATTATATCAAGCCCCCAACCCCAGTATATCAATCCCCAGCCCCAAACCTTCTTATTGCTGTATGCATTATGATTAAGAACAGGATAAGAAGAGAATATGTAAAATGTGATCCAGACAGCCCTGATCTATGTAAAATGTGACCCAGACAGCCCTGATCTATGTAAAATGTGACCCAGACAGCCCTGATCTATGTAACATGTGACCCAGACAGCCCTGATCTATGTAAAATGTGACCCAGACAGCCCTGATCTATGTAAAATGTGACCCAGACAGCCCTGATCTATGTAAAATGTGACCCAGACAGCCCTGATCTATGTAAAATGTGACCCAGACAGCCCTGATCTATGTAACATGTGACCCAGACAGCCCTGATCTATGTAACATGTGACCCAGACAGCCCTGATCTGATAAAGTGCAAAAGGGAAAAGCAGGTAACCTTTGTCTGGGCTTTCTTAAGGATTTGAAATTATTTTACATGGCATCCCTTGCTCAAACCAAATGCTTTTGCTTTTAATTAATTATCCAAGACTCATTTTTTCATGCTTTCATTTTAAATCCAAAAGCAGACCTATGAATTATGTTCCTGCTGCAGCTGACATGCTAAGGAACCCCTCCCAAATAGGTAGTGAGCCTGGTATTTTTTCTCTAAGAATAAGAAAAACACATTAATCCTTTCAGCATATGGTTTCCAAATTCATCAACAAGCTTGAATCAATCTTTCTAATAAAGAAAAATCACATAACTAAGCTGTTACAGCTTCCTGGAAAGATTGAAAGCCCTCTCACTGTATTTTCATATCACGTAGGTTCCTACATGTTGAACTATGCCTAGCCTTCAGTGCCATGAAATATGATGTCACAGTACATCTACTTCACCTCCAGAAAACTTGTAATAGCATAAATACTTGCACCATGCTACAACTGTCGCATCAATAGAACCTGCTCATTTGACTGATGTCTGATCCAAGCCATCCTTTCCTTATGAATCAACTTCCCTTGTATTTCAAGCAATGCAATATGTTAAACATGCTTAAATCTATTCTTGATAATTTGATGGGTAATTGTAAAGTCATCCCAAGCGTATACAATATGGTTGTCCTTCAATAGAGCAGTTATTACACTTACTAAGTTAATAGTTTGAGAATGTACATACAAAGGTCTTGGGTTGTTTTGGCTACAGCTGACAGCCGGCTTATTAAATGCATAAGAACCTCTGAACCTACAAATCTGGACTTTTGTTTACTAAAATCCCATTTCTGGGATATCTTTCCACATCTACTAATATGTGCAGCGATACAGCTTAAACAAGTGAAATCTGTGAATCACTGATCTGGTATCTACTTAAAACTTTAACCGGGCTGATTTTTCCTCTGGACAGAGGATTTATTCGTTAGGTTTTGCTGTGGTTAGGATGTGGCATTCTGAGCAGTTCTCCTTACTCCTAATCAATTATATGGGTTAGATACACAAACAAGGTCATCCACAGAGCCTACTGATTCACCTCCAAGCACTTGTGTACACATCAAGAAATAAAACAGGTGTGATAATGTATCAAAATGTATCGATCAACAAGTGATCTGTCAGATGACCAGTCATTTGTCATGAGTCACCAAGAAGGACCCTATAACATATATCACCTGATACAGTAAGACAGCCTCTGTATCTAATCTAATCTATGTCTAATACCAAGGACCTTCTTGGTGGATTCTAGGTCAGAGTGAATCTTAAGAAATAGTACCGGGTTATAGAGTGGACAAATCAAAAACTCAAGATGCTAAAAGTCCTGCAAAAGTCACTTCCCAAATTTGCCCTGACATTTTGAGTTAAGTCAAAGCAATAATACTTTAAGTTTAAGTAGAAAGCCATACAACTCAAGTAAAATTGCTGCTAAGGCTATGAGTGCCAGATAAAGGCTGTGGAGAAAAAGAAAAAATATGTTTTCTGCAGAAAACAAAGAAAAATGGAGGATAAAAATACCTGATTAAGTAGCTAGAGAGTTTCAACAGCTGTGCAAGAAGAGCAGAGATGAAAAATTATTTTGAACTCTAATGGTGGTTGCTACAGATATGAATCTAGTGAAGAAAACATTAAAAGCCAACAAAAGAAGATAAAAAAATGACAGAAAAAAATAAAAGTCTGGGAGGAAGCACAGTAGCCCTGCAATCTGAAATCTAGAGCGACAGCCAAGGAGGAGTCAAATATAAAGAAGACTGAACAGCCAATTGGGGGAAATGAATGACAGAGAAACCAGATGCAGATGCAGAAATATTCACATATTAAGGATCTACAATTATATTTAAAGTCAGAGGTGGAAGATTTCTCCATCGAGCTCATATAGACAAGATATCACCTGCTTAGAAAAAATGTCACCTGCTTAAACATCATGAAACTATGATAGAGAGAATACATTGGGCGAAAACAAAACAAAAAAAAAAAAAAACAAAACAGGTGGCATGGAGTACCCGAGGGCAACCAAAATACACAGTAGGTTGAATACACAACTTTAAAATAAATGAAGAAATACTTAGTGAAGAAAAAATACTGAAGACCGTCCCCTTCGAAGCAAGGTGTGTTCATTCCTGATTACTTAGATGGTCTGCATATTAATAAAAAAGAAAAAGAAATGTCTAATCTTGTACATCAACTCAATGCCATGGAGGTGCAAGTATGGATTAAAGACCAGCTATTTTGAAAAATCTGTTTGGGAAAGAAGAAAAATAGCTTGTCCATGAATGAAGAGGAGGCAAAAAAAAACTATAAAGAAAATTATTTAGCATGAAATTATGAGGGTTCGAACAATGTACTGGTAAACGAATGACCTCAACTGCTCACAGCAGGAGCAGTTGAGATATACAGCCTGCATGGACAACATCTCATGAGAGCTGTCAGTAGAAAAAAGAAATAAAGAAGAAGACAGACCAGGAACATCAGCAGCCATAGGGGCAGAAGACAGCACTAAGGCAAGAAGGAATTAACAAACTGAATGCCATATTGAACCATAAAGAATAAAATAAGAGGAGTCAGCTTCACAGGGAGAGAGACAAACGAACGAGAAGCTGGACAAAAGGAAAAGTTACAAGAGCAAAGGACTGCGTAACCACAATACAAGCAACAGAAGGACAAAACCTACAAGATGGCAACAGAAAAAAAGAAGGCAACGAATAACACATGCCTCAGGAAACTTGGATGCTCATTTCTAGACAAGTGAAAGTCTTAAAAAGCTTCATTGATCGGCAGTAGAAGAACCCAAACCACAAGCTACTGAGGAGAAAACAATCAGCCTGCAAAAGAAGAGAACAGCTAGAGGGGAGCTGTGTGGAAATGGGTGTCCAAGTCACATGGAGAGCAGCACTGAAATGGTCGGTAAGAGAAATGAGAGCAAGCACAGAAGGCCACGGAAAGGTCACACAGCTAAAACTGAGTCTAAAAGGGAGTAGAAGGAAGCAAACTAGCACCATGCTAGAGGCTGCTAAAATGGATAGAAGAGCATGAAAAAGAGGATATGCAAGCAAAGTAGGCAAGAAACTGGCAACAAGCAAATGCTTTGGCATACAGCAGAAGAAAGAGTAAGAAGGAAAGACCACCAACACCAGTGGCACAGAAGGGGTTACTTAATGACATAATGTAAGCACTTACTAACCACAGTATACAAAATGCACAGAATGGGTTACTTAACGACATAATGTAAGCACTTACTAACCACAGCATACAAAATGCACAGAAGGGGTTACTTAATGACATAATGTAAGCACTTACTAACCACAGTATACAAAATGCACAGAATGGGTTACTTAACGACATAATCTAAGCACTTACTAACCACAGTATACAAAATGCACAGAATGGGTTACTTAATGACATAATGTAAGCACTTACTAACCACAGTATACAAAATGCACAGAAGGGTTACTTAATGACATAATGTAAGCACTTACTAACCACCGTATACAAAATGCACAGAGGGGGTTACTTAACGACATAATGTAAGCACTTACTAACCACAGTATACAAAATGCACAGAATGGGTTACTTAACGACATAATGTAAGCACTTACTAACCTCAGTATACAAAATGCACAGAATGGGTTACTTAATGACATAATGTAAGCACTTACTAACCACAGTATACAAAATGCACAGAATGGGTTACTTAACGACATAATGTAAGCACTTACTAACCACAGTATACAAAATGCACAGAAGGGGGTTACTTAATGACATAATATAAGCACTTACTAACCACAGTATACAAAATGCACAGAATGGGTTACTTAACGACATAATGTAAGCACTTACTAACCACAGTATACAAAATGCACAGAATGGGTTACTTAACGACATAATGTAAGCACTTACTAACCACAGTATGCAAAATGCACAGAATGGGTTACTTAACGACATAATGTAAGCACTAACTAACCACAGTATACAAAATGCACAGAATAGGTTACTTAATGACATAATGTAAGCACTTACTAACCACAGTATACAAAATGCACAGAGGGGGTTACTTAACGACATAATGTAAGCACTTACTAACCACAGTATACAAAATGCACAGAATGGGTTACTTAATGACATAATGTAAGCACTTACTAACCACAGTATACAAAATGCACAGAATGGGTTACTTAACGACATAATGTAAGCACTTACTAACCACAGTATACAAAATGCACAGAATGGGTTACTTAACGACATAATGTAAGCACTTACTAACCACAGTATACAAAATGCACAGAATGGGTTACTTAATGACATAATGTAAGCACTTACTAACCACAGTATACAAAATGCACAGAATGGGTTACTTAACGACATAATGTAAGCGCTAACTAACCACAGTATACAAAATGCACATAAAGGGTTACTTAACGACATAATGTAAGCACTTACTAACCACAGTATACAAAATGCACAGAAGGGGTTACATAATGACATAATGTAAGCACTTACTAACCACAGTATACAAAATGCACAGAGGGGGTTACTTAACGACATAATGTAAGCACTTACTAACCACAGCATACAAAATGCACAGAATGGGTTACTTAACGACATAATGTAAGCACTTACTAACCACAGTATACAAAATGCACAGAATGGGTTACTTAACGACATAATGTAAGCACTTACTAACCACAGTATACAAAATGCACAGAAGGGGTTACTTAACGACATAATGTAAGCACTTACTAACCTCAGTATACAAAATGCACAGAATGGGTTACTTAATGACATAATGTAAGCACTTACTAACCACAGTATACAAAATGCACAGAATGGGTTACTTAACGACATAATGTAAGCACTTACTAACCACAGTATACAAAATGCACAGAATGGGTTACTTAACGACTTAATGTAAGCACTAACTAACCACAGTATACAAAATGCACAGAATAGGTTACTTAACGACATAATGTAAGCACTTACTAACCACAGTATACAAAATGCACAGAATGGGTTACTTAACAACATAATGTAAGCACTTACTAACCACAGTATACAAAATGTACAGAATGGGTTACTTAACGATATAATGTAAGCACTTACTAACCACAGTATACAAAATGCACAGAATGGGTTACTTAACGACATAATGTAAGCACTTACTAACCACAGTATACAAAATGTACAGAATGGGTTACTTAATGACATAATGTAAGCACTTACTAACCACAGTATACAAAATGCACAGAGGGGGTTACTTAACAACATAATGTAAGCACATACTAACCACAGTATACAAAATGCACAGAATGGGTTACTTAATGACATAATGTAAGCACTTACTAACCACAGTATACAAAATGCACAGAATGGGTTACTTAACGACATAATTTAAGCACGTACTAACCACAGTATACAAAATGCACAGAATGGGTTACTTAATGACATAATGTAAGCACTAACTAACCACAGTATACAAAATGCACAGAATAGGTTACTTAACGACATAATGTAAGCACTTACTAACCACAGTATACAAAATGCACAGAATGGGTTACTTAACGGCATAATGTAAGCACTTACTAACCACAGTATACAAAATGCACAGAATGGGTTACTTAATGACATAATGTAAGCACTTACTAACCACAGTATACAAAATGCACAGAATGGGTTACTTAACGACATAATGTAAGCGCTAACTAACCACAGTATACAAAATGCACATAAAGGGTTACTTAATGACATAATGTAAGCACTTACTAACCACAGTATACAAAATGCACAGAAGGGGTTACATAATGACATAATGTAAGCACTTACTAACCACAGTATACAAAATGCACAGAGGGGGTTACTTAACGACATAATGTAAGCACTTACTAACCACAGCATACAAAATGCACAGAATGGGTTACTTAACGACATAATGTAAGCACTTACTAACCACAGTATACAAAATGCACAGAATGGGTTACTTAATGACATAATGTAAGCACTTACTAACCACAGTATACAAAATGCACAGAAGGGGTTACTTAACGACATAATGTAAGCACTTACTAACCTCAGTATACAAAATGCACAGAATGGGTTACTTAACGACATAATGTAAGCACTTACTAACCACAGTATACAAAATGCACAGAATGGGTTACTTAACGACATAATGTAAGCACTTACTAACCACAGTATACAAAATGCACAGAATGGGTTACTTAACGACATAATGTAAGCCCTAACTAACCACAGTATACAAAATGCACAGAATAGGTTACTTAACGACATAATGTAAGCACTTACTAACCACAGTATACAAAATGCACAGAATGGGTTACTTAACAACATAATGTAAGCGCTTACTAACCACAGTATACAAAATGTACAGAATGGGTTACTTAACGATATAATGTAAGCACTTACTAACCACAGTATACAAAATGCACAGAATGGGTTACTTAACGACATAATGTAAGCACTTACTAACCACAGTATACAAAATGTACAGAAGGGGTTACTTAATGACATAATGTAAGCACTTACTAACCACAGTATACAAAATGCACAGAGGGGGTTACTTAACAACATAATGTAAGCACTTACTAACCACAGTATACAAAATGCACAGAATGGGTTACTTAATGACATAATGTAAGCACTTACTAACCACAGTATACAAAATGCACAGAATGGGTTACTTAACGACATCATTTAAGCACGTACTAACCACAGTATACAAAATGCACAGAATGGGTTACTTAATGACATAATGTAAGCACTAACTAACCACAGTATACAAAATGCACAGAATAGGTTACTTAACGACATAATGTAAGCACTTACTAACCACAGTATACAAAATGCACAGAATGGGTTACTTAACGACATAATGTAAGCACTTACTAACCACAGTATACAAAATGTACAGAATGGGTTACTTAACGACATAATGTAAGCACTTACTAACCACAGTATACAAAATGCACAGAAGGGGTTATTTAACAACATAATGTAAGCACTGACTAACCACAGTATGCAGAACGCACAGAATGGGTTACTTAATGACATAATGTAAGCACTTACTAACCACAGTATACAAAATGCACAGAATGGGTTACTTAATGACATAATCTAAGCACTTACTAACCACAGTATACAAAATGCACAGAATGGGTTACTTAACGACATAATGTAAGCACTTACTAACCACAGTATACAAAATGCACAGAATGGGTTACTTAACGACATAATGTAAGCACTTACTAACCACAGTATACAAAATGCACAGAATGGGTTACTTAATGACATAATGTAAGCACTTACTAACCACAGCATACAAAATGCACAGAATGGGTTACTTAATGACATAATGTAAGCACTTACTAACCACAGTATACAAAATGCACAGAAGGGGTTACTTAACGACATAATGTAAGCACTTACTAACCACAGTATACAAAATGCACAGAAGGGGTTACTTAATGACATAATGTAAGCACTGACTAACCACAGTATACAAAATGCACAGAATGGGTTACTTAACAACATAATGTAAGCACTTACTAACCACAGCATACAAAATGCACAGAATGGGTTACTTAACGACATAATGTAAGCACTTTCTAACCACAGTATACAAAATGCACAGAAGGGGTTACTTAACGACATAATGTAAGCACTAACTAACCACAGTATACAAAATGCACAGAAGGGGTTACTTAATGACATTATGTAAGCACTGACTAAGCACAGTATACAAAACACACAGAAGGGGTTACTTAACGACATAATGTAAGCACTTACTAACCACAGTATACAAAATGCACAGAATGGGTTGCTTAATGACATAATGTAAGCACTTACTAACCACAGTATACAAAATGCACAGAATGGGTTACTTAACGACATAATGTAAGCACTTTCTAACCACAGTATACAAAATGCACAGAAGGGGTTATTTAATGACATAATGTAAGCACTGACTATCCACAGTATATAAAACGCACAGAATGGGTTACTTAATGACATAATATAAGCACTTACTAACCACAGTATACAAAATGCACAGAATGGGTTACTTAACGAAATAATGTAAGCACTTACTAACCACAGTATACAAAATGTACAGAATGGGTTACTTAATGACATAATGTAAGCACTTACTAACCACAGTGTACAAAATGCACAGAATGGGTTACTTAATGACATAATGTAAGCACTTACTAAACACAGTGTACAAAATGCACAGAATGGGTTACTTAACGACATAATGTAAGCACTTATTAACCACAGTATACAAAATGCACAGAATGGGTTACTTAACGACATAATATAAGCACTTACTAACCACAGTATACAAAATGCACAGAATGGGTTACTTAACAACATAATGTAAGCCCTTACTAACCACAGTATACAAAATGCACAGAAGGGGTTACTTAATGACATAATGTAAGCACTGGCTAACCACAGTATACAAAACGCACATAATGGGTTATTTAATGACATAATGTAAGCACTTTCTAAGCACAGTATACAGAACTCACAGAATGGGTTACTTAACGACATAATGTAAGCACTTACTAACCACAGTATACAAAATGCACAGAATGGGTTACTTAATGACATAATGTAAGCACTTACTAACCAAAATATACAGAACTCACAGAATGGGTTACTTAATGACATAATGTAAGCACTTACTAACCACAGTATACAAAACGCACAGAATGGGTTACTTAACGACATAATGTAAGCACTTACTAACCACAGTATACAAAACGCACAGAATGGGTTACTTAATGACATAATGTAAGCACTTACTAACCGCAATATACAAAACACACAGAATGGGCTACTTAATGACATAATTTAAGCACTTACTAACTGCAGTATACAAAACGCACAGAATGGGTTACTTAACGACATAATGTAAGCACTTACTAACCACAGTATACAAAATGCACAGAATGGGTTACTTAATGACAGCATGTAAGCACTTACTAACCACAGTATACAAAACGCACAGAATGGGTTACTTAACAACATAATGTAAGCACTTACTAACCACAGTATACAAAATGCAAAGAATGGATTACTTTAATGACATAATGTAAGGACTTACTAACCACAGTATACAAAACGCACAGAATGGCTTACTTAATGACATAATTTAAGCACTTACTAACCACAATATACAAAATGCACAGAATGGGCTACTTAACGACATAATGTAAGCACTTACTAACCTCAGTATACAAAATGCACAGAATGGGTTACTTAATAACATAATGTAAGCACTTACTAACCACAGTATACAAAATGCACAGAATGGATTACTTAATGACATAATGTAAGCACTTACTAACCACAGTATACAAAACGCACAGAATGGGTTATTTAATGACATAATGTAAGCACTTACTAACCACATAATACAAAATGCACAGAATGGGTTACTTAACGATATAACGTAAGCACTTACTCACTAACCACAGTATACAAAACGTCAGATGAGAAATGATTAAAGAAGGGAGATTGAAGCGACATATGAAGAGACACAGACGTTGTCAAGTGCAATGAAATGGACAATAACAAATGCAACAAGGGGAAACCTAAATCATATAACCAAATCAGGTGACAAAAACATTTAACCTAGATCATACAAAGGAAAGAAGTGGCTCATTTAAAAAAAAAAAAGATAGAAATGGTGTGGAAGGAACAGTGGAATTTGGAAAGCAGATTGTAAGAAATGAATGTTAACACAAGATCTGAGTTTGGCTGTATCAAACAGAACAAGAAATCTAAGGACACATCAGTAAAACAGGAGAAGATAGATAACTAGTCAGCATACACTGACAAAGAAGGTGAGGCAGTACAGTGTTGAAACAGGAGATTGATGCAGGAGATGACAGACAGGGCCCTAAGACTGGGGGAACTATCAGTGAAATGTTAAGGGATGGTAACTAACTCATAAATGTTGAGGGTAGTTGGCAGGATGATTGTCAGGAGTCAAGGGGTAACCCATCCAGCCCAGAAAAAGGTTAAGAAAGAGGAGGTTATTCTACAGAAACAGGGGGTGATGTGTGGAGAATTGTGAATAAAAGTCAGTTTGGTAACATGGATTTTAGAAGTATGGATAAAGGTCAGTTTGGTAACATGGAACTTATAAGTGTGGATAAAGGTCACTTTGGTAACATGGACCTAAGGAGTGTGGAAAAGATCAGTTTGGTAACTTGGACCTTAATAGGGGGGTTTCACAACCCATTAAGAATAGAAGAGTCGAGGACAATGTTTGAAAAAAAAGGTTAGCCAGTGATATAGTTTGTCTCCAAGAATTTTAACGTGAGAGAAGGCGAAAAGATACTATCCACAGAGTGTCCCAGAGGGGAGTTAGACGATAAGGCAGAAGGGAAGGGAGGAGAATGACCATAATATTCTGGCGTGGACTATCATTAATGGGAGAAGAGCAGGGGAGACACCTAGTTAGAAAATACAAAGAGGGGAGGACCAGCCACAGTAAGACTGAAAGGAAAGGAAGTTGAGGTCAATGAGGAAAACAGAAGGATCAGGATAAGCTTCCAGGAGAAGTTCCAAAATAAAGAGGGTCAGGAAATAGGTAAACCACAGATCAATCTCATTTCTAAGTACAGGCATCTAAATATTGGTAAAGACACTACTTAGCAGATTAGTTAACTTACTTCCCTAAATAATTCAAGTGGAATAGAAGAGATTTATGATTGGGATGACAGAGCCTAAAGATGAAATAGAGGTGTCTGACAGAATTTGTGAAGATGGAGGAACAAAACAAAAGAAACAAAGGTGTGCACGTTGTTTTTTTTTTTTTTTTTATATTCAGAATACATTTGAAATAGTTAGATAAGATACCTATGCATAATATTAGAAACAAGAACCATAGGGTACAATTTTTTAAGCTTAATGAAGGAAATACAAAGGATTATATAAACTGAGATTTTAGCAGATGGGAGAAGAATGAAACTTGTGGGATTAGACAGAGGAAGCCAACAGGATTGATTGTGTTCACAACATGTGTTCACAATAGTCACAGAGGAACTAGCTCTAGAGGTGAGGAAAGGGCTAGCCCAGCTAACAGAGATCAGAGGGTAGAACGACAATTTCTGCTATTCATAGAGCATTGTATCCTGCTATCAGTTTAAGTACATGCAACAGGAAAAATAGCCCTGAAGGTATACGCAAGGCCTGAGTAGGCACTAGGGATATGGTGCAACACAAAGAAGACACAGATGGTTAAGACACAGTGAGAAAAAGACAACAGACATGGAACCATAAACAGGAAGCAGAGTTCCTACAATGTAAGAGTCTTAGTGTGGGACACTGTCTCAAAAATATAAAAAGAATAATGTAGACAAACACAGATCAAAATTAACAGACCTATGCATACTGGAAAGGGTAAGACATACACCCAGCTTGGAAGTGTAGATGCAGAAATGAGTAATGGTGTGACCTGTGATAACATGATAACACACACAGTATGAAATGTGTCAGGTGACCCAATGGATAAAGGGTAAAAATAATAAAAAAATGCAGAACTATGTAGATAATTGGACAGAGAAAGCCAAGATGAGGAAGCTAAGACTAAACAGGAAAAAAAACAGTAGTTGGGAATTCAACACATACCCTAATATAGCGACCATTAAATATATTCAGATGGACTGGAGATGAAGGAAAGGATGATAGCACAAAGGCATTCTCCAATACCATCAGTGGGATGGATACAAGGGCAAGCATGAGGCCCTCAGAGCTGGGCAAACATAACATTGGATACACAGTCGAAAACATCCGCATGCGGGAAGGAGGCTGGGGAACTTCATTACAAAGATGCAATCAGAGAGGTGGTGACCACTGGGGATGATGGATGAAAGGGATTTAAGAAGAGAATGAGAAGTGGGACAGACAGTGTTAAAGACTTGGAGGACATGTTCAGGGAATATGTAATCATAATAAGTACATTGTTGGCACATGGAAGGCTGAGGGAGAAATGGACAAAAATCATAAAAGAGAAAGAGAGAGAGAGAGAGAGAGAGAATGAAGCATGAAGAAAAAGGAAAAATAAAAGTAAACAGTAAAAGGAGAGCACAGTTATAAAAATGTGAGACAAAAAGGCAGACTGAGGAAGATATAGGAAGAGGGAGGAGCAGCACTGAAAGGGATGAAGACAGGGTGGGGATAGGTAAGAGTCTGGGAGACAAGCCAACAAGGATGGCAAGAGGTAACCAAGGTAGCCAAAGAAATACATCTGGTACATGGAACAGTGGAGAGAGCAGGGAGGACTATTCACAAATGATACCTCACATCAAAAATTTGGTAGGGAAAGAAGGAAGGAAGGGAAATGCCATACAGAAATCTTCAACAAAAATATTGGAAACTTGTGAAAATTCTGCATCTAGAGATTAGGAGCAGAGGAAGATGGATGAAGGATCAGGATGCAGAATATGATAAGGATTCTCGTCAACAAGAAAGTATAGAAGTACTAAATGCAGAAAAAAGGGAGAATATAGCTGGATAACACAAGCAAACAGTTCCAGATTGTGGCAAGAAGATGCATAAAACAAAACAAAATGAGGGAAGGGGGAGGAGGAGGAGAAACATCAAGGGATCAATGGTGGTCAGAGGGAGTAGATTGCAAGAAAAGAAGGGGGCAGAGCACTATTAAACTGTGAACTGCTGTTATAAATATGCATAAACCGTGGTATGCAAGAGGGAACACGGTATGGCAATATGACAATGAAACAATAAAGGTTATATCAAAAATGCTTATTTGTTTCTTAAAGGTATGTACAGAGTACCATTTGGTCAGAGTGCAAATATCCAGTACTTGGACATTTTTCAAGCAAACACTAGTGGCAGCTAATGATTTAGTTTAGTGTGCTTTGACTACAGTATTGGTCAATAGGTAGTCAGTTGACTAGTGAAAGAAGGTAATGCAGCTAGCAATCTACTTGTCATGTACTTGCTTGGTAACTGCAAACCCTTTTCTCTAAACATACATAAAATACATATTTACAGTGAACAACAATACAAATTTAAACATTTTAAGCATTAACTTGCAGGTAGTATTGAGACAGATAGTAAAGACATTTATCATACACTTTAGAAGTCATGTTAGTTTACACAAGTCAAATACATATACATGTTATCATGTAACAGCTGGAGATACAAGAGGAATGATAATGCACACAGGTTCAGTAATTATATATATTGACATTGATGAGGTAGGATGTTAGTAGAGCAGGAACAGAAAACAGAGGAAGACGAAAGGTATAAGCAGAAATAATCAAGAAAAAGATAAGCAGAAAATGTTCTGATAGTGAGAGGTTGAAATAGCAGTAGCTAGGTAAGGTGATGAGGTAGGTAAGTAGGGGGTATTAGTAGAAGAGGGTTAAGGGTATAGATTAGTTGGACGGGCAGTAGTGGGTATGAAAGAGAAAGAGACAGGGATAAGAAAGGTGAAATAGTTAGGGTGATTGATTAAGAGATTGCCAATGGAAGAGAAACAAGAAAGAAAGGTGAGTTTAGTCAGGATGGGAGCATGAGCATAGCCATGAGGAAGTCAGGTGTTGTGTTAGGTTGTGTTTGAAATGTGTGGTAATGTTGTCTTGTCTTAGGGTGGGTAGGATGGAGCTCCAGTGCTTAGCAACATAGGCTGAGTAAAGTGAATCACCTGCACTGTTATAAGACTTGGTCCTGGTTGGGAGATATTTGTTCTGTGAGAGCAGATTCCGAGGAGGAAAACAGTATTGGAGGATGTTTTGTGGTGATGGGCAGGTGTCCCTAAGAGGGAAGTAGTGTTTCTGGCTTTTTTGGGCAGGTGGTGGCTTTTTGTATAATTTTGTGGAGACTAAGCAGTCAAGAGTAGGCAAGGTAGTTAGATAGTTCAAGGCAGTGTAAGTGCTTCAGGACCAGACAGTGGTGTGATCTGTTTGTCAAGTTGGATGTAAACTTAGTTATTTAATTGTAGCAAACCTCTAGTTTGTTTTTAAGGTGGAGTGAACATTAGTCAGGATATCTGCTGCATACAGAACTGATGGAAGAAGATAACATGTTGCTAAAAAATTCGTAGAGAATTCTGTGAGAAAAGGTTTGTTTTTGTACAGGAAGCCCGACGTTTGTTGAAGTTTCTTGATGTCTTGATCACAATTTAAGTTATCATCAATTAAGACACCAAGAAGCTTTGTGTTAGAATCTGTTTCAACTGAGGTATTATTTGCTGATGTGATATTGAAGGACTGTTTCTAAGCTGACAGAGACTTTCTTAAAAATAGCTTTAATTTGTTTTGTTATCATTTAAAACAAGTTGGTAGTCATCTACCAGGCCTCATCTGAGGAGATAGTCCTGGGTCATCATATGGAGTAGCGGTAGACTTGGTGCAGAACATATGAGGGTGGCATCATCTGCATATTGTACTATGGAGGCTTCTTTTGTATCTTTGTCAAGATTATTATCAAACATATTGAATTGCAAAGAGGCTAGAATAGATCTCTGAGGTACACCGACAGCGACAGACAGAAAGGGGTAGAAATCTTTTTTCCATTTTACAGCCTGGAGTCTGTTGGTGAGAGAGCTGTGGAACCAGCTAAAGGATAAATGGGAGAGTCCTAGGGAGGATAGTTCATGGAGCAGGCATTGGGGTGAAACTATGTCAAATGCTTTTGACATGACTAAGAAGAGGGAGGATAGGGAGGATACAAAGCTGCCAATGTTTCTATTAGAGTTTATGATTTCAGTAAAACTGTGCAGAGCAGTACTTGTGCTGTGGTGAGGTTGGAAGCCATGTTGAGTTTTACAGAGGTGATGGTATTGTGAAGATGGAAAAGGAGTTAGGGATGAATACATTTTTCTAGTATTTTGGAGAGTGGAGGGGGGAATGGCTATATGTCAGTAATTGGAGAAGTCAGTGGACCTCTCCATATATTGCTCTTGGGCAACTGGAGAATTGGGCTAAGGTCCTCTGTTCCCTACAGGGCTGCATGTCTAGTGACCTATCCACTTATGAACAAGTTCAAGGCTGTCCACTAATTGTTTTTTTTTTTTTTTTGCAATGTGGCAAGTGCACTGGTGTGAGATACATACCAGACTAAAGAGATCACAAAAGACTAATCACTGGAATACATAATAAGTTTGACTGCCTACTAAGAGGTGGCATGAAGAGGGATAAAGGATGTGATGATATGACGTAGTGCCATTAGTGCCAAGAAGAGTAGGGCAGTTCATGTGTAACATATGCCAGCATAGCTAGCTGGAGATTTGTAAATAATTTAATGTCATTTGACTATCACACTGAATTGTACAGATGCTTGTGTTACTATGTATTTGTAAAGTTGCTTGTGTTAAAAATGCATCAACAGTGGATCCTGCTGGACAGAAAAGAGATATACATGTATGTCAGACAGTATTAATATAACTGATTAAATGTATGTGTTTTAACAGAGAATTCTTGAAGGGAAGAGGTTAATCTCAGTCCAGCTAATTTTGAAAATAGGTTGAAAATTAAATGGGTTGGTTTAAGCCATAAAAAAATTTATCTTACAGGTCTGATTGCATCTAAATATAAAAATGTCTGGAAAAAGCAGGACTAGGAATCTTACTGTATTGCCCTTAGGGTGAACTAATTACTACCCTGGAAGCGTGGAAGTTTTTAATGTTTTTAGCTTTCAGATGCTGCAACATATCTTAGCAAATTTCTTGGTCTGTATTGTATCAGAATCAGGTAACCAGATGTGATATGACTCTATAACCAGCACTGAAATGATTCTATACATATTAGTGAGAGATATGGCAGAACTCTCGTAGCAGCACTTTGTTTTTTGGAACATGACAGAAAAGATCTCTCACAATTATCTCACACAACCACACACCTCATCTTGCCTTACTGTAGTAAGCAACTCAAAACTCGTCATCTTGCTTTGCTGTAGTGAGTAACTTAGCTAGGGAACAGTAATTATTTAGTCAGTCAGGAAAATATAGTGAGATTAATTAAGTATTGTTTTTCTGCATCTGTGTGAATCTATCCAATTGTGTTATTTGTTTGTAGCTCCTGTGATTGATACACTGATGTTTATTGTAATCAGATATTCAGTATTTTCATGTTTTCTATTTTTAAGATTTATTATTAAATATTTCTATACCTTTCATTGTGGCTGATCTCTTAGAGAATACTTTTAACAACTTAAGAGTACTTGTGTTTAGTTTAGTGACACTGTGGCTGCTCCTGAAAGTCTTGCTGCACTGATCAAACTCTACCATTTGTATTAGTACTAATTTTACTCAGTATAATTGACTTCCCTTGTAAGAGCCTTAGAATAGCTGACTAGTGGCAGCATAATTACCTTATAGTCTGGGCAGAGGGGTCACAGCTAGTAAATCTGTGCCAGCCTTTCCCAGGTGATTGTGTGTGAGTGTTTGTGTGAGTGTGTAAATCAAATATCCAAGTATGTGTGTCATTTACTTGGAACAGGGACACAGATCTCCAAAGGGGTCAGTGTGGAGTCTTGTTTTGGGCCTGGAGAGAGAGAAAGATAGTCCAGCCTCAGATCTAGAGTGTGTTCCATGTGTGCAATTAAGGGAAATTGTACTTGGTGCAGAGAGCTGCATTTGAAAATACTGTGTGTATCCATTTTTGTTCCTAGAGGCTCCTTGATTACTGGCCTGGGGTAGGGACCATCACAAAGGGCACTTGCCTTTTGTAGGCTAAGCAGGGAGGCATCACAGCAGCTTCATGTTGCCTTAATGACATTCCTCAAAAAAAAAAAAAAATTATTTCATTTTTTAAGACATATTATTATTACTCTTTTGTTTTTGCTCCTATCATATTTGTGTATTACATGTATTAACTAACTCTGTTTAGAAATTTTAATCTTGTATTACCTATTTCTGTTTAAACTTGTAATAACCATTGGAGCTTTTCTCCCCGGGCCTCTACTGAAAATGGACATATATCCAGCTGGACTAGCCCGGTCAACAAATGTAAAATAAATAATAAATAAATCATAAATTACTTCAACAGTCACTCTCAAACTCAATGTAAGAATCAAGGCAAAGCCAAAGCTAATGTAGGATGAAGACCCAAAAATTACAGTCTCTTTTTTTTATTTATAAGTATTTTTTAATGGCGATTTGTAATAAGTAGATTTAAATTAACTTACACTTACTGAAAAAAAATAAGTCTCCTACATATAATTATTTTGTGGGATTTAGTGACTCCATTCCTAACTGCTTTACTACAAAATAACATATTTTATAAATAACAGAGCAAAATGTTAAAGTAAAATCAGAGACATCACTGAAAAGCATGGACTTCTATGAGCTATGACTTCAATGTTTTAGATGACCGTTTGATCCAAAGGCTTCTTGGTGGAGAAAATAGGAACACAAGGCCTGTCTAAGCTTTTCATCATCATTTTTAGGGTCTGATACAGGAGCCTTAAACTCCTTTAACTCCTTAAAGGACCCACAGGGGAAGTGGGTCTAATGGGTCATATTATATACAGGCATGAATGGCATGGAATAGAATGCATGATGGACCTGATTCAAGATGTTAGAAAATAAAATATCAGCAATTGGTTACATGTTAGTTGTACTCAGGATGGCAAAGAGAAAGGTTTGTCCCTGGCCTGGTGCTAGCTTCAGAACCAACTACATAATGGCATAATCCTGCAACTAAAACTCAAGCTCTCAAAAGGCATCAAATATCAGCTTGATGCCCTAAGCCCTGAAATGTGATCCCTGCTGTGGGAAGTCTAGATAGAGCATCTTTGTAGAGACCTGCTCCCTTCCATGGGTCTATGGACAGATGCTCTAGTTCATGACCAGATATCTCAAGGAATGTATCTTTACAGTTAAGTTGGTCACCCCCATACTCTAGTTGATTATATAAAATGCATTGGTAAAAAATGGAAAAGAAACTCAGGATGCACGCTCACATGGTGGAAGCCACGGCTATGTATCACATGATTTCAACATTCGCAGCTGAATCTCATGACTGTTTAGTCATGATTATTTAGGTCAAAGTTTTGATACCTGAGGATTTACTCATAACCTGTAGGGTCCAGCAGACAGTTTGTACACCCAATTTAACTCAAGGACTTTGTAATAAAGTAAAAAACAAAAAAGGCACCAAAACGAGGATCCCACTGCTGAAATCCATGCTTTATTAAGATATAAACAATAAAAAACATAAGAATATTGAGCGCTTCCATCCCTACTAAACTGGGGACTTCATCAGAATATCTCTGTAATAAACTAGTGTAAAATCCTGAGTGACTGCTCCATATAAGGCGAGTTAGTCCAGTTGTTGGCAACATATCACTTCACATTTGTACTACAAATCTCATCTGAACGTTTAACATTATAAGCAATAAAAATGATGTAGACAACAGAGATGTTTCCTGTATATTTATATATGTCCCCCCAAAAACCCTCCCACTTGGCCAGGCTGTTGCATATTTCAACAAAACATTTCTACAACACCTAGATACTGTCGCAAAATCAAGGTTAGAACCTCTAAACCCCCTGTCTCAGTAAAGAAACCAAACAAATCCTCAAGTCCAGAGACACTGCCTGGCTTTACTATCAAAAAAAACAAGAAACACAAAGCCTAAGTACCAAGAACTGCGTGCAAAAAAATGCATTAGGATGGACAAAAAAATCCTACTACACAACATTACAAACTAAATGCCAACACAACCCCCCAAAAAATTTGGAAAAATATAAACCAGCTACTAAAACCCACCCAAAAGGCTACCCCCAAACCAACCACCCCTGACACTAAAGTTCCCATCGAAACACAATTCAACTCCCACTTTGTGAACTCAATTCTATCCTTGGTATCACAGGACAGTTCCTTCCTCACTATCCCCCCCAACACAAATAACACTAACACAAGCTTTACCCTCAAAACAGTTTCCACCATTTCAATCAAAAGCATGCTCTCCAAACTAAAAACCTCATCAACAGCAGCCGACCTACTCCCCAGCTATTTCTTGAAACTCACAGCAGATGCTATTGCTATCCCAGTCTCCACTCTCATAAACAGATCAATTGTTGAAAACTATGTGCCCAAACTCTGGAAAATATCCTATGTTACACCCATACATAAAGGTGGGACCTCCACTGAACTTAATAACTACAGACCCATTGCTTTACTCTCCCCCCAGACAAAATCCTAGAAAAATGCATCCATACCCAGGTGCTAAAATATCTCCTACACAGCAACATCTTGTCACCTACCCATAGTACCACTACAGTCCTCCTCTGCTTCACCAACACAGTAAACCGTCTCTAAAATGAAGGCCTGCAGGTGTCAACTCTTTTTTTGGATATATCCAAAGTATCTGACACAGTCTTACACCAAATCCTGCTAAACAAACTAAACCAATATCACCTATCAAATTCCACTCTTACCTGGTTCCAAAGCTACTTAACTGACAGTTACCAAGCTGTGAAATGGGAAAATTCTCTCTCTCATCAGCTGCCCATAACTATAGGAGTCCCGCATGGTTCTGTCTTAGGACCACTACTATTCACAATCTTCACAAATGACCTCCATACCTCCACACAGCATGCATCTATCATTCAGTATGCAGATGACACCACCTTAATCTGTGCTTCACAAAACATTCCCACCCTCCTGCAAACAACTCAACTAGCATTCTCTGATGTTGAAAACTACCTTACCAAAGCTCAACTTATCCTCAGTCCAAAGAAAACTCAGCTTATGATTATAACCAGTTCTAACAAAAACACTGATAACAGTCTATTCCACAAAGGCTACTCCAATCACTCTAGTGGCACAGGCTAAGCTATTGGGAATGACCATAGACTCCCTCCTAAAATTTGATAGTCATCTCAACTTAACTATTAAAAAAATACATGCCAAACTGGGATCACTCTACCGTATCAAACCATTTCTTACCAACAACACAAGATCAGCCATTGCTCACTCCGAACTTCTATCCACCCTACTCTATGCATCTCCCATTCTGACTAATCTCAACAAAACTTAACTAAGCAAAATGGAAGCCTGCTATAACAGAATTGCCCACTTTGCTGCAAATTGCTCATATAGAACTCATCACTGCACTGCTTTGAGACAGCTCCACTGGCTTGAAGTACCCAACCTCCTCGGCTACAATCAGCTCTGCCTCTGTCATTCGATCTATTACCTCTCCAATAAGTGTCCTGCCCTCAAAAACCTAGTACAACATCACTCAGCCAAAAGGCCTCTTAGATCATCAAGCAAACTATTACTAGAAGTCACCAACAGCTCCAATAGCTTTGGAGATGCACTATATAGTAGTTCAGTGGCTAAAAAAAATGGAACTCTGTCCCCACTAGCATTCAAAACACATTGTCCAAAGCCTCCTTTAAATATCTCATCAGGCAACATCTCAAGCAAAGTTGGCAGTGCCATGATTGCTCCCCAGGCTAATGAAAGTGGATAAGGTACACATACTAAACCTAGAGTACTTGATAACAGTTTTCAATCTTACTCACAAACACTGGCTAATCTACAATGTATATACTGTACCTGTGTACTATGTATGTATTCTTCCTATGTTCCAAATTTCAGCTGTACACCACAAATCTATTGTTGTTTGTCTTTGGTAAGGGATCACCACAGCGGAACTCCGGTCCACTAATGATTGGCAGTAGATTTTTACAAAATGCCGAGGTGCCAGCTCAACGCCCAACCTTCAACTAAGGCACACCCTTTTACACACATGTCTTTCGAACGCTACCCAACCACGGGAAGGACATGCAGACTCCACACAGAAGGCACTCCCAAGCTAAGCCGAGAATCAAACAAGAGAACCTCTTGCTGTGAGGTAACAATGCTACCACTGTACCACCATGGCTACACACCACAAATCTATTAATTACCTTTATTTTTAAATTAATATTTTCTTGTTTGTTCTCTCCACTGTAACTGTTGATGTGCTGCATACCACTGTAAAAACATATCTTTTGTAATTTGTGTGTATACTGATCATGTCTAAATAACTAAATGTAGCTGTAATTTTTCTATGTGGAGCTTTTCTCCCCGGGCCTCTACTGAAAAAGAGCCTTTTCGGCTCAATCAGACACCCCCGGTTAACAAATGTAAAATAAATAAGTAAATAAATATTTAATTTTATAAGTAGAGTGCCCTCCGAGATACATGTGAAAAACAGCAAAAATTAAAAGGCATATCCAGTTTACTCCATGTATGTCATGTCAGGAGAGTTTTAGAAATACATAATTTATTTATTTATTGATTTATTTTGTTTGGAGATCTGGGATTTGTTTCATTTTTAACAACTTTCCTTAATTTAACTTGGTTAATCCCAGCAATGAATACTGCAAATTCAATACCACAATTAAGCTACAAGGAAACTGTAGCTCTGTGTGTGGTCTGCCAAGATTACACTGCTCATGGAGTGGGCTTACATTCTGGAGGATGGTGTACGGTACCAATAATCTTGGCTAAACACAAACATTTGAGTGTATGTGGGCACTCTAAAAATCAAATATCTTCTTGCGGCTCATACTATATGCAGATGAAGTTTTAATGAGGTTCACATAACAGTGCTATTTTTTTTTTTTTTTTATTTAAGCTTAGCTCGGTATTTAACCATAATGCATAACAAATAAGGAAGAACTTTATTTTGCCTTAATATACAAAGTTTTTTTTTTAATAGGACTTATTTCTTATGGCACAATTTAAAATTTTCTTAAAAGGAGGGTTTGGCATGTAGGTTAAAGTCATTACCTCACAACTACAAAGTACAGAGTTTGATTCTGACTTCTAGTCTTTGGATAAGCTTCTAACAGTCTGCAGACTAATAGCCTAAGATTTACCTGTAAACCTAAGGAATTATTCTGCATAGTACACTGTGAGTAGCAGAGGTAAATTTTCATTTTTAAATTTAGAAAAGCAGCTAATAAAGTCATATGTATCTACGTTTTATTGGTTTATACTTATCTAATTAACTAACCAATTACATATAGGTATATAGGTTCACATGGGAATATTAGGCTAACTACACTTGTGGGCAGTTTTAAGCCTAGCTGATTATACCACTAGATCAAACTACCCTTATCCAAGGTCTATATTTTACACTACCCATAGGATATGATACGGTGTGGGTGAGATAGTAATTACTTCTAGGGCAATACCACTGAACATTGATATGTATCATATTGTAGGAAATCGGATATAGGTGCTGTCTTTATTTATAAGTAGTACAGAGGGTAGTACTTGGGTAAATGTCTTCTTTCCTATCCATAGGTCTATGTTATGCTTGAATATTGACAGGAATGAGCTTTGGTTTAAGCAGATGGCGGGTCTGTTTCAGAGCTGTGGTAACCTCTAAGAGATGCACCTGTCTCTACAAACCTTTCTGCTTAAGTTGTTTCAATTCTGAAATATTTACATCTATTCTAAAAAGGAGACTATCACACAGTTAAAATAATCACACAGGAAATCAGTTGCTCTATGGTGTAATGCGGATATCATTGCAAACAAATGACTGAGAACTAGTAAAACCGTAAGAAAACCACCACTATAAATATTTAGTGATGCTCAGCAATGATAAATCCATAATGCATTTTGCTGATAAAGTACATGTTGAAAATGATCAGTTATAGCAGAAAAGGCTAGAGCACTAAGCAGGAACATAAGTTAAAGCGAGTGCAGAGTTAATTTCCCTCCTGCTTTTATATGTAATTATGTAAAGGCTTACAGCTTTGAATGTCAAGCTTATGAGCAAATGAGCTTAACCTCATGATGACATTTTCTATTCCTCATTTTGTAGCAAAAATATTTTTGTAGGAAGATAATAAATGCCTTGTTATGAATGTAAGATTTAGGCTTAATCTGTAGTCGTTGAAAGCACTGAACGATAGTTGTCATTTGTTATTATTGATATTTGTTTCTGTAGTATTTTTCATCCCCAAATTGGTTATAAGCTTCTTCAGTGATTTAAGTATATATATTGAATATTCAGATTTTCAGTGAGACCAACCACTAAAGTAACGATACAGGATTTATAATAGATAAGACATTCTATAGTAATTGATGTAATATCCCAGTATATGGAAGGTATAATTATATCGGTTTATTCATATATGGGAACTTGGGATAATGTTACGCAGAAGAACCAAACTTCGTTTTCTTATGTAGAACGGGCTGCACATCAGAACATTAAAACTCAAAATCTGTGTTCCTTGGTTTTAACTCTTAACAAGTCATTTGTCTAAAACAATGTATTGCCTTCAAATGTGAGATGATATTAGTAACGATACGATGTGTGTGCTAAAATGCAAATGTGTTCTGTCTACTGTAGTATATTGGTATTACAAAGACTAACCTTTGTTGTTACATATTTTGGGATGGTTAGAAAATGTTTAGGTGATACAACGGAGAAGATGTATTTTTTTTTATAAAGGATGTTCTCATATAATACAGTTTTGCAGATCGTATTTCTCAGTTGATGGGGGAGAGCGTTTACACAGCGTTGAGAAAATGGAGCAATGAATGCTTGAAATAATATATAGCTGAAAATATCCAAATAAAAAAGGCTACAGAAGATTATTAATTAATGGAAGCAACCAAAATGACAGCAGAAAAGTATAATGAACTGGATTTTGCATAATAAAATTATCATTTTTCTGTGCTGCAATGAAAAATCTGGCTATCACAGTTACATTTCAAGGCTGATTTATTTTGCCTCTGCATAGTTAGGGAATCATTAAATACCTCTGCATCTTTTATTTGGTCAGGATGAGGCATACAAATATAATGCACATCTGGCAAGCTTTTATGGTCACATATTTTACTTCATTCAAAACAGTGTGAAAGGTATGCTTCCCAAAAACATACATTTGCTAATGAAAACAGCAGACTATCCTGCAGTTCTGGGCACAGAGAGGAAACTACTTTATTATTGTAGAATGAAATGTTTAGGATATATGTTATTTGGTTCATTTTTATAAACATGTAAGTTATACTGAAGCACATTTTTATATATTTTATACTTTTCTAAGATCAAGTCCTCTAATAAATGCCACGTATGCAATATTGAATTAATGTAAATGAATGAATATTGCATGCATAATATTTAATGCAGGACTTAAAGAAATTTGAACATTGTTCCTTTTGTTGTAAAGTTATGCATTTTTTTTCATTTTATTATGTTTGTCCAAGATAAGAGAAATATGTCAGGATTTGACTACTAAATTCCAACACGACATGTAGAATTACTCTGCATAAAATCCAGGAAATGGAATTGATTTAACAGTGCAATGAAGGGCATTTGCATTCACAAACGAAATAAGTCAGAGACTTTAATTTTGAAATTCTTCTCTTACTTCATATTGAGCTGCAACTTGTTGAACTGGAAATGTTCAATCAGTAATTATTTAGTTAGAAACTTATTTGTACAAACTGAATACTGTGATCTTTATATTAATAATAATTTGTGACTTCTATTAATTCTTTGACTTCTTATTTAGAATTTGTGGTTAGTTATTCTCGAACTAGTATATCTTTCTTGGATGTACAAATTGATAGATTAGACAATGGTATGCTTAATACTTCTGTCCATAGGAAGGCATGCTATAGAAATACTCTTTTACATCGAGGGGGTATGCACCCTAGATTTGTTTTCGAGAACGTGGTCAAGGGACAAAGTATGAGGGCTTCGAGATTGAATCCCAGTCAAACTGGATATGAACAAGAACTTGTCAGTCTTAGGGATAGGTTGATAGAACGTCAATATGTACCAAAGGAGATAGATAGGATTATGAGTAAAACAGGGGGATTAAGAGGAACTAAAGCGAGACCCTACTTTTCTGATAGGACCGTGAATGATGAATATGAGTTTAGAACTAATGATAATAATTTTTTAAGACTATCCATGTTTTTTACTTCTGATGTATCTGAAATTAAGCAGATCATAGAAAAATATTGGACAACCCTACTTTTGGATGAGCGTTTAGCAGCGATTGTTGGTCTGCAACCTAGCTATTCATTTAAGAATAGAAAGAATTTGAAATGACTTCTTTGTTATAGGTAACTAGATCAGAATGTTCATGACCAATCGAAAGATGGAGTTAATACCAGACCATGGGGTCATTGTGGGCAGTGTCCTTTTATAGATACTAGTTGTATTTTTGTACATCCACGTACAGGAGCAGTTTACACTTTTAACACTAGAACTACATGTCAAAGCAGTAATTTGGTTTATCTTGCTAGGTGTGTTTCATGTGAAGCATTTTACGTTGGTAAAACTAATAGAAAATTACGTGAATGCATTAGAGATCACACCTATAATATATGGACTGGTTCTACCTTTAATGCTTTGGCTAAACATTATATGCTTAAAGGCAATTCACATACTTTTGTTTTTTTGATATTGCAATGCATTGGGCAAGGTTTACGAGGGGGGGGGGCATCACTTATCACACAGAGGAGTATGAGTTGAGATGGATGGTTAGGCTGAGAGCTGATGTCCCCCTGGGACTTAATGACAAGGTTCCCCTTAAACCTATTCTTATGAATAGGAGATTGTCCATGAAGAAAAGGAAATAACATTAAATGGTTTTATGCTGTACATGTTTTTGTTTTTCTACATTGTTGTACATGGATTTAGGATGTATCCATGTATATGCATTTAAAATTTTTATGTTTTTAAGGATTTTTTAAAAAAGGGATGTGATTTCATCATTTGATTGTCCTATCATTGTAGTTTGTACGTTATTTAAATGGTATACTTGATATGTTTTTATAAGTCTGATGAAGCCTGTGGGTGAAAGCGCTAACTGATATTAAAATTTTATTTCATATACGAAAGCCAACGTATGTGATTTTTAGAGTATCTTTGATATTATATCTGACTCCATTTGATTAACATCTTGGCTTGTTTATGTTCCTTGGGTTCGAGTGAAGAGCTACACTCCTTTGGCGCCTTGGATAACTGCTGCGGAATTGTTTTTATGCTTGCTATTTTATATCCTATTTTTCGCAGTGGATTTAACTGTTTGGTGGTGCTTTTTGTTTATTTTACTTGTTGTCTTTTTATATTTGCACTAACAAATGGACATGGCCGCCATGGCAGGAGCCGTTAATGACATTGAATTACCATACAATATACAAGGAGTATCAACTGGGAACCGGCATTTGCAGCGATTCCATAATTGTGTTTCTGGTAAAGACAATGCCTTGATGTCATTTGAACCGAGTTCTGGAGATGGTGAATGAGACACAGGGTCTGTTACATTTTTGGAATTATCTGATGAACTCAGTAAACTTGGAACTTGACTTTTTGAAGTTGAAGCGTATGCAGTTACAACGCCAACACTTTGAGGTATGTCTCTTGAAAAAAATTGTTCCAAGGGGCTTACGTATCCTTAAGATGCCTACCACAGGGAACTTGTATCCTGAATTGTTACTTAAATGGCAGAAGCTCAATTTAGAACTGAGTTTCAGTTATATGCGTTTGATGAATGAATCTTTTTCAACCGAGGAAGATAACTTGAGACAGTCCATTATTCAAAAACAAGAGTACATTCTGTCTAAATATTCGACCAGTATGGTTGAAACTGGAATGGACAGATTACTGGACAATGTCTTTGTGTATGAAAAGAAACTAATTGAACAGAAGAAAAATAAGATTTTGAGGGACACTAAGCATTTTAGTCAGGGTAATGTCTTTGTTTGGCCTAAGGGAAATAACAATGTTGGTACTTCTGTGAATATATATAATGTTAAGCAGACTGAACATGCTGTGAACAATAATGTGGATTCTATGGAAGCAACCACTGATAATGGGCAAGAGTTGTCAGTGAGGGGTGACATTGCAGTATCACATACTGTATTAGAAGGCATTAGGCCTTCAGGAAATGTTCCTAACATGAATGCTGTTCTTTCTGGGGTCAGTAATGACAATATACATTCTGATGGGCCAGTGGTCAGAAGTAAAGTTATAACCAGAATAGATACCCCGTTGGTTTTGAGAGAACTAAATAGTTCTAGTTCTGTCCCTTTCCCCATAGAACATTCCTCCATGAACAGGAGGCATCGGTCGTACAGCAGGGGCAGACAGAAATGGAAGGGGTCAGGGGGAGATCATTCTGGCCTGACTTTAAAAAAGATGTGGGAACGTGCAGAGAATCGCTAGTACTCAATTTATCTAGTAGAAATATAAATAAATATGAAGAGGAGCTTTTGAATAAAGATCTTACGTTCATACCTACAGTAACTAGTAATTTAACAGATTCAGTATTGGATATTAAAATGTTTGTACGTAATGTCCAATTGAAATTAGATTATGATAATAGACCAGATACTAGCGATTTGAATGTTTTTAAATCCAAGAGCTCTTATGTTCCAGCACTGCATCCACTTGTCGATACATTCTCTAAGTTAGTGGAGAATTAATTACATAACAAGTTTGGAGTGAATAGAACAAGTAGTAGGAAGGGCAATTTGACTTATATGCAGAGAAAGGCACTTAAGGATTTAATTAATGATGTTTCAATAGTAATGAGACCAGCTGACAAGGGAGGGCCGATTGTTCTTATGGGCACGGTGGACTATATACATAGGATGAAGATATTGTTGGGAGAAGATAGGTTCTACACCCACATTGAGATGGATGAAATAACTAAAAGGGTGGTAGATATTCATCGAACACTTGATGAATTGTTATATAACTATTATATTGACTTGAATCTGTTTAAATTCTTAAAGGTTGATAATCCACTTATACCGATTATTCAGGGATTCCCTAAGGACCATAAGTCTCTTGTTGGCCCTCCACTATGACCTATTGTGTCGGGTGGTGGATGGATTACTGAGCCTTTTTCATTGTATTTGGAACATTATTTAAGGCCCATTGTTGATTCGAATAAATTTATTTTGAGAGACACAAAGCAATTTCTTTTAGATCTTTATAATTATTTTCGAGATGGTGATGATGATAGTTATATACTTGTTACGCTGGACTTTAGAAGTCTTTTCACAGTTATACCCAATGATGTAGGGGTAACCAGTGTTCAGTCTTATATGTCTGAACATTCTGATCTAGGGTATAGACAGATAGACGTCATAGGTCTTTTTTTTGGAGATAGTACTTCATAACAACGTTTTCATCTTCGATGGTGAGATGTATTTACAGAATGATGGCGTAGCTATGGGCACTTCTTGTGCCAATAGCTATGCCAACATAGTTATGGCCAAATGGGCGGAGGGTGAACTTTTCACGATGGATTCTTTTTAAGTATTCAATAGGTTTCTACAGACGTTTTGTAGACGATCCCTTCCTTGTTTGGAAGAATGATGAGTCTACCCTACTGGAATTTGTGACTTCTATTAATTCTTTGACTTCTTATTTAGAATTTGTGGTTAGTTATTCTTGAACTAGTATATCTTTCTTGGATGTACAAATTGCTAGATTAGACAATGATATGCTTAATACTTCTGTCCATAGGAAGGCATGCTATAGAAATACTCTTTTACATCGAGGGAGTATGCACCCTAGATTTGTTTTCGAGAATGTGGACAAGGGACAAAGTATGAGGGCTTCAAGATTGAATCCCAGTCAAACTGGATATGAGCAGGAACTTGTCATATTGATATGTTTTTATAAGTCTGATGAAGCCTGTGGTTGAAAGTGCTAACTGATATTAAAGTTTTATATTATATACAAAAGTCAACTTATGTGATTTTTAGAGTATCTTTGATATTATATCTGACTCCATTTGATTAACGTCTTTGTTCGTTTATGTTCCTTGGGTTTGAGTGAAGAGGTACACTCCTTTGGTGCCTTGGATAACTGCTGCGGAATTGTTTTTACGCTTGCTATTTTATATCCTATTTTTCGCAGTGGATTTAGCTGTTTGGTGGTGCTTTTTGTTTATTTTACTTGTTGTGAGATTTTAATAAATAAACAAATAAATACTTGGAGGATCTGTCATATACAGCTGAATATCAACCCATACTTTTAGAAATATCTTTGACAGTGATTCAGTTCTCAAAAAATTCTTTACATTATATCTCTATCTCTTTTTTTGTAAGTCTAATGGTGTTACAGGGTTGGTGAGTTGTTTTGTCTTTGTGTTTTTTCTTAATTATGTTGCCATGACGTATGCTATCTTATTCAAGTTTGAATTAAATTTTATAGCACTTATTTTCTGCCATTTACTATGTCTTACAGTCCTTTGCTTAGATCTATTTTAACGCCCTTTTGCAATTTCAGACATCTGTTTGTTTTTTTAATATTTCTTGTGAGTCAGTATTAAGTATAATTATATGTTTTTTTTTATATGAGTCCATTTATTGAAAACAATTTTTCTGACCTTATGTTTCAGAAATGCTTACTTTGGTGCATTAATTTGCGTTATTTCAAATCTTCCTTAGCTGCGGAGTATTGGTGTAAGCGGATTGCCTTGACTTTGGATAATGAACTGTTAGGTGTTATAATATTATTTTGTTCTGTCACTGTTGTGAAGTTGTTATCCTCTTCATTTGTATCTTGCAAAAATTTAATTATGTCACAGACTTCTATTGGCTTTAAAGTGGCTTGAAGTAATCTGCAATTTGGTTTAATTTAATTTCTTTAGTGCCTTTTATTTATTTTTTTATACAATAGCCTCAGCTTTTTATCACACATGTATGTAACAGTTTTACCATGTAGTGCTTCATGACATTTCTTTATAATTGTATTATCAAATTTTTGTATTTTTTTTTTTTTTTATTTAAACAGCTTGGACATGTTCACTGTTTTTGTATGTTCCGTTTATATTTTTATCCTTTGCTGATGTTTACATATTCTGAGCTTATGATTATAGGAGTTAAAAATAGTTGCCATAAGTATGTTATTTACAATCCAAGAGAATTTTTCTACATGGTATTCATGGATAAATCCTACATGTTTAGATATGATATGTTACTTTTTAAGTCATGATTAATCTATAAATTGCTGTTAAGGTTCTGATTACTGAGATCCATTTGTGCTTATTTTATATGTATTAATTGACTGCAGCTTATAATTTTTTTTCTGGGAATACTTGGATATGATCCCACTGAGTAAAGATAAAGCAGGAAATATCCTATCATGTTTGATCAACTCCTACTGTGGTTTTCAAAACTGATGTACTGAATTCAGTAGGTCTGAGGGACTATGGGGATGGGGAAGTCCCTCCTTAATCCTGGGGCTCTGCAGTTTCAGAGTTACTATAATGATAGATACAGTGTTGCAGGGACACAACCCTCATACAAAAACACTTCTCCTGAGTCACTGCTAAAGTTAGCTTTGTAGCTGTTGAATCAACAGCGTCAGTGTTACAGGATATGCACTGTTTTCAAGTTCATGCCTTTGAGCTATTATTTTATATATTCACTGTATTTGGTTTGCCTGATTCTTTTCTTGGTATTGTATGCTACATTTCCTGCTATAACAATACTACATTGTGATCTGCATGCGATATATGCAACCTCTTATAATATTGCTATAACAAAATATACATGACATAGGATAGTTAGCAAACACCACTTAAAGTTTCTAATTCTGCCATAGTATACCTCATTGTATAGTCTGTTCCCTCAGTCTGTGTTTTTTGTTCTGCTCCCTTCCTTGTCCCTTACCAGCTTCCCTTTGGGATTTCTTTTCTTGTCTCTTATGTGCTATTTTCCTATATGCCAGCAATATTCTATACTTCACCATTCAGCAGATATATTATATGTAATGATGTCACAAGGAGAAGCAATATTCTATACTTCAGCATTCAGCAGATATATTATATGTAATGATGTCACAAGGAGAAGCAATATTCTATACTTCAGCATTCAGCAGATATATTATATGTAATGATGTCACAAGGAGAAGCAATATTCTATACTTCAGCATTCAGCAGATATATTATATGTAATGATGTCACAAGGAGAAGCAATATTCTATACTTCAGCATTCAGCAGATATATTATATGTAATGATGTCACTAGGAGAAGCAATATTCTATACTTCACCATTCAGCAGATATATCATATGCAATGATGTCACTAGGAGAAGCAATATTCTATACTTCACCATTCAGCAGATATATCATATGCAATGATGTCACTAGGAGAAGCAATATTCTATACTTCACCATTCAGCAGATATATTATATATAATGATGTCACTAGCAGAAGCAATATTCTATAGTTCATCATTCAGCAGGTATATTATATGCAATGATGTCACCAGGAGAAGCAATATTCTATACTTCACCATTCAGCAGGTATATTATATGCAATGATGTCACCAGGAGAAGCAATATTCTATACTTCACCATTCAGCAGATATATTATATGTAATGATGTCACTAGCAGAAGCAATATTCTATAGTTCATCATTCAGCAGGTATATTATATGCAATGATGTCACCAGGAGAAGCAATATTCTATACTTCATCATTCAGCAGATATATTATATGTAATGATGTCACTAGCAGAAGCAATATTCTATACTTCACCATTCAGCAGATATATCATATGCAATGATGTCACTAGGAGAAGCAATATTCTATACTTCATCATTCAGCAGGTATATTATATGCAATGATGTCACCAGGAGAAGCAATATTCTATACTTCATCATTCAGCAGATATATTATATGTAATGATGTCACTAGGAGAAGCAATATTCTATACTTCACCATTCAGCAGATATATCATATGCAATGATGTCACTAGGAGAAGCAATATTCTATACTTCACCATTCAGCAAATATAGTATATGTAATGATGTCACTAGAAGAAGTTCATTTACCCATGTGCAGTACACTGGAGATTTAAACAAAAGTGAACACATATCCCATATGATTTACTCCAAATAAGACCTTAAGTATTCATGATGAAAGACATCTTGTTATGTGCTAGGTGACCTGAGGCATGTGTATGTATTTTGCAGACCCCCCCCCCCCCAATACACACCTTTAATTTCAAGGGAATTTCTAGTTGGGCAGCTGCTGTGAACCATTACCAGATATGGTGGTGGTTCATAGCAAAGGACTTTTTTTCCAAGTTTGAAATTGTGTTGTTATTCTGTCTGGAACAACTGACTGCTGTCTTAACAGTGATGAGAAATTCTAGAAAAACAACAAAAGTAGGAGCCTTCTAACAGTGCAGTGTTCCTGTGCAGAAAATGGGAGGAAATAATATAATGTGACAGAAATGCAGCTTTAAGTCCTGCAACAGGAAATAGAAAGCACCTGGACTCTAGAAGCCCTGACTGCTTGATTGGCCAGCCCTTATTAGTCGTTTCTTCAATTAGTTGTACAGGATCATCTTTATGGAGCTAAAAGCACAATTCAATACATCACATTATCCCAGCCTTTTAGTTAGATCTACATCTATTTAAATTTTTAAACAAAATACAGCACTGATTTAATGGACTGCTTTTAGGCTCACTTTAGGCTTATATTTAAATGGAAAATAAAAGAGTTAATTTATTTAACTTTTGTTTACCGGGAAAGTCTGACTTGGAATGAGCCACTTTTCAGTGGAATCTAGGGCAGAAATGCTCTAGACGAATTTCTTTGTAATGTGCAAGGAAATTGGAACACTGGAAGGAAACCCACACGGACGCAGGGAGGACATGCAGACTCCACACAGAAGGCATCCCAGCCGAGAATCAAACCAGAGAACCTCTTGCTGTGAGGTGACAATGCAACTGCTGCACCACTGCGCTGTCTAATAATAATTTTGATAATAAGTTTAATAAAACTATACTCAATGTTGGTGTAAAGATTCACTAAAATCCAAGAATCAGCAAATGGTATGAGAATCCGTTAATTTTCAGGTTTCAACAAAAATTTATTTCGTACTTTTGTCAACTTTTTTTTTCACAGATTTCATCATAATGATCATTTGTACACTGCACACTGAAATTTCAAATAATGACTATTTATGTGGTTATTTATTTTCCATTTGTTTACCAGGATGGTCTGACTGGGCTAGTAGCCCATTTTTAGTGGAGGCACAGGGACAAAAGCTCCAATTACAATTTAGTAACACAATTTAGTAACACAGACATAACACTTTAGAACAGTAATTACAACAAAGACAGTAACAACAGTAATTACAATAAACACAGTAAACAGTAATTACAATAAACACAGTAAAAAAGCATAAGTCATCAAACATTAATACAAGCAGAAGCACAATAAGTTACATTTATAACAGATGCAAATACTATGTGTACAGATTTTACATATGATATACACTGGCTATGTGATGTGAAACATCACTTTTGTATGTGTAACATTAAGAACAGCGAACTTCAAAACAATATCTAAATACTTACATGCATAAATCTAAAGCCTAACATCTTCAGACATAAAATATGTATAGAAGAGGCATCTAGAAGCAGATTACAGACTGAGACGGATGTTACTAGCAGTATAATCAATGTGGCATAAATTAGGTAGCTGAAAGGTATAGCTGCCAGTTAGATATGACCATGGTAAATAAAAGTTTATAAACATCAATCAGGTATAAATATGATACTTGAATGATGTAAATGAGGTGTTATAGCAAAGAATATTTAAGAGCAGAGTGTGTATGCCATCATGCATGCACATGTAAGAAACAGGAAAGCATACAGTTATGACTAACGATATTTTTTGGGGGGAGTAGCACTTGTTTAGAACAGGGTAAGACTAGCACATCCTAACAATACCAAACAACGAATGGAGCTTAAGATAAACTCAAACCTTTCTTCCATATGAAACAAAGACAAGGGGAGCTGCAAACTAACATAGATGATGTGAGAAAAAGTCTGAAGCCGTGGAATGCAGCAGAGTATATGAAAGGAAAAATCTGTTATATGAGCTGCAAGCTGTAATGATGAGAAACCATATTACAGCAGCTTCAGACAAAAGTATATTTCAGAGGGGCCAGAAAATGAAACATGAACACATCACAAATCATGTGAAAAATTAGAAGGTATGAAAGAATAACTATTGATTCATTCATGAACTGAACTACTAAACAGTAGATTAATTTAAACAAAATGTAGAAGTCACTGATGAAAACATGCTTAAGCAATTAAAGTCGTGTTACAGAATCTGTACTTAACTATGTAAGTACAAACATAGTAAATGTGACACAAATGAACTTAAAGCATTATTCCAACTGACAGATGAAGTCTGGTTCAAATGGAAAAAAAACGACTATACAATGAAACAAGGGACAAATTTATAATCCTCAGATCAAGCCAAAAAAAAAAAAAAAACAACAGGCATAAACTCCCTTTGCTTCCCATAACATTTTCTGATAAATACCTTAAAAAACGTTGAAACTTGACTAATGAGCTCCTTGTAACAACCTTCGGCTTGAAGCCTCCATTTCCACCCTCTCTGGTAATCTTACAATAGACATCCTTAATGAATTCTCTACCTTTGTTATATTTACACACAACATATAGACCACTTCAGTCCTTAAACCCTAATCATCCCATTATCCCCTGCTTGATACTTAAAAACACAACAACCAAACCAATTAAAAAATACACTGAGATCCCAACAAAGATGGCCTTCTATCTTGAGTTATTTTATTTGCAGGGACTATATACTTTCCAACCTTCAACATCTAACCTTTCCCACTCCTCCAATATAGTGCATACAGTTTGGAAACAAGCAGTAACATCACCTAACCAACCTAAACCTGGAAGCCACAAATATTTTAACCAAAGTTAAATATCCTAATCAACCAGGGTAAAATAATTTTAAACTAATCTTCACTCCGGTTACTGAGCATACCACAAAATACTGCATCATTTCACCCCATCACCATAGCTTCTGTGCTGGCATTAGTACCATAATACCCCTGTACACCATCATGAATGATGTCCTTATCAATATGGACAAGAGACTCTTAACAAGTGCTATCTTCATTCATTTTATTTTTTTTATTTTGCTTTTGTATACCAGGTTTCTCTGATTGGGTTTAGTTAAAAGACTCTTTTCATCGAAGGCCAAGGGAGAAAAGATCAAATATATTACAAACATTTTTAAACAAACATTCAGTAATATGCACTAGCATCACTAAACAGTATACATTACCAGTTATGTACTAATTTACTAATCAGATTACATTCATATGAAATAAAGACAACTATTACAGTTTAATAGATACTTATGCATTAGATGTTGAACACTGAGAATTTGAAGAGATGTATTGGGGGGGTTGTCAACTAGATAATAAATCATGTGATTAGTGCATAGAAATTCAAAGAAATGGAGAAACAGATAGAACTAGATAGAGCAGTTCATGTTAATATACTAGTTCAAAGGTGGGATATCAAAAAGGATCATAGATAATTATATAGACATGGCTATAATAATGTTATATTAGAAGGAGAGAGATGATATACAAGGCTATCATATGGTTATATTACAAGGACAGAGGTGTTATACATGGTTATAATAAGGTTATATTAGAAGGACAGAGGTGTTATACATGGCTATCATAAGGTTATATTAGAAGGAGAGAGATGATATACATGGCTATATTAAGGTTATATTAGAGAGACTGAGGTGTTATACATGGCTATAATAAGGTTATATTACAAGGACAGAGGTGTTATACATGGCTATCATAAGGTTATGTTAGAAGGACAGAGGTGTTATACATGGCTATCATAAGGTAATATTAGAAGGAAAGATGTGGTATACATGGCTATCATAAGGTTATTTTAGAAGGACAGAGGGGGTATACATGGCTATCATAAGGTTATAATAGAAGGACAGAGGTGTTTTACATGGCTATCATAAGGATATATTAGAAGGACAGAGGTGTTATACATAGCTATGATAAGGTTATATTAGATGGACAGAGGTGGTATACATGGCTCTCATAAGATTATATTGGAAGGACAGAGGTGATATACATGGCTATCATAAGGTTATATTAGAAGGACAGAGGTGACATACATGGCTATCCTAAGGTTATATTAGAAGGATAGAGGTGATATACATGGCTATGATAAGGTTATATTAGAAGGACAGAGGTGTTATACATGGCTATCATAAGGTTATATTAGAAGGACAGAGGTGTTATACATGGGTATAGGTTCATAGGTTCATAGGTTCATACTAGACTATCTGCCCTAGGGCATTTATAAGCCTAGCCAGAGTGTGTTTGGCTTTCGCCACCCATTTTAAATTAATTTTGCTATGCCCTTTTTCGAGGTTAGTATACTGTGCCTCTGTCTAACAATGACACAGAAGTGATACTTGGGATAAACCTACGATCTCCCATCCACTCATCAAGATTCCTCTTGAAGAGAGTCAGTGAGGGACTCTGCCTAAACTGGACTGGGATTTTATTCCAGAGTGAAGGGAGCCTCAGGGTTATAAATCTGTCCCTCCAGCATGTCCTATTTATTTCAGTGCTGAGGTTCAAGTCTCTCGAGCACTAGCTCGATGGGATTTGGGTTTTCTGAGGTGCAGCGTGTCCATTAATTCCGGGTTGGACATGGCTTTATATGTCAGGCACAGATCGCCTCTGAGCAGGTGGTATGCCACTGAGTAGAGCTGGAGTTTCTTTAACCGGGCAGCATATGGCATCTGTTTGAGCCCTTTGATCCTCTTGGTGAGGTACTTTTGGGGTCTTTCCAGTTGCTGCAGGTGTCTGGTAAGGTACATCCTAAAAGGGGCATTGTACTCAATTATGGGCCTGATGAGTGATGAGTAAAGAGGCACGATGACCTCACCTGATCTAGATGTGAATCCCTTCATGATTAGGTGGGCTATATAAAATGTTTTTCTAACCACTTTGGCCACGTGGTTGTCAAATGAGAGATTGCTATCAACTTGGGTCCCCAGGTCCCTAATTACTACTTCTGTACTTAATGGATTACCACCTATGTGGTAATTTGTGGGCACTTTGTTTTTGATAAAGGAAATAACTATACACTTTTTGGCATTTAGCTTGAGGCCATGGCTCTGGCACCAGTTGTCTGTTTCTATGAGGCCCTTTTGGAGGATGCTTGTGTCGACTGGAGAGTCGATTATGGTGCCCAGTTTGCAGTCATCTGTGAACTTGGTCAGACACAGTCCTTCCATGTTGGCCTGTACCTCCGAGAAATATATACCGAACAAGAGAGGTCCCAGGACTGAGCCTTGTGGGATGCCACTTGTAACTGGTTTGGAGTCTGACATGGCTCCAGCAATTCTAACCATGTGGGTTCTGTCCTTAGCCAGTTTGCAACCCATCTAGTGACATAGGGGTTTATATTTAAGCTGGTGAGCTTATCTATAATGCCCGAGTGGGGTATTGTATCGAAGGCTTTTGCAAGGTCCAGGTAGGCTGCGTGGACCACCTACCCCTCGTCAATGGCCTTGGTGACTGTTTCAAAGAAATTGACCAGGTTTAATTGGCAGGATCTGCCCTTAACAAAGCCAAACTTGGTAGGATCTAGTGTCTCTAGGTCCCCAATATCTTTATTTATGAGGTCCATGATGATTCTTTCCATAGCTTTGCAGACCAAGCTAGTCAGGCTTATGGGGCGATAGTTTCCAGGATCTGTTGAGGCACCACCTTTGTGGAGAGGGACCACTGTTGCTGTACTCCACTCTTTGGGTACATATTCTGTAGTAAGGCTGAGATTGAACAGTAGTTTTATGTTTGGGTTTAGCTTTTCTTGGAGTTCATGTAGGACACAGCCCAGGACACCATTTGGTCCCATTGATGCTGTGTTTTTTGCTTTGGAGAGGGCAGCTCTTACCTGAGCATCGGAGATGTCAGGGGGGCAGCACTCTGCTGGGATAGATATTTGCCCTTTTGGTGGGGAGGGGGGGGAGACGTTTGCACTGAACCTGTCAGCTAGGATGTTGGCAATGTCTGTGGGTCCAATGTATTTTTTGTCATTTTGGAGTAATTCTGAGCATATCTGGGAATTCCCACCCAGGTTCCTAACATAACTAAAGAAAGCCTTGTGATTATCCTTAGTGTCCTGTGCAATTTTTCTCTTGAAGCTGGCCTTAGATGATTTTATGAGTGCCCGTAGTTTTTTGCTAATACTGATCAGAGATGCCTTCCCTTTTTGGGATTTTGCTCTATCATGTAGTAGCTTCCTCCTTCTATTGTATAGTTTGTTTATGTCTGGGGTCCACCAGACAGGACGTTTGCCTTTGGAGGATTGGGTCTTGGTTTTATTTGGGATTGCATGATCCATGCATTCCTGAAGATGTTCATAGAATGCGTTTATAAAGGATTCTGCGGCCTGGGCCGTATTTTCCACAGGCTCGGGGGCTTTGAAGGATTCCACCTCAGTTTTGAGGAGTGTGAAATTTGTTTTAGAAAAGTTTTTTACTGTGGTTTTCTGGGCATGGGGTGGGGTCGGGATGTGAATATCCAGTGAGATTAGTTTATGGTCTGATCTTACCAGTGAGGGATACACTTCTGGACTGGAGCATAGAGTCCCCATGTTGGTGATGATCAGGTCCAGTATGTTTTCCACTCTTGTGGGAGTAATAACAAGTTGTTCCATAGCATTTGAGTTTATAAATTCTAGGAACCTTTGGAGCTAGAGTAATGCTCCCAGTCTATGTTTGGGTAGTTGAAGTCGCCCAATATAATAGTGTTTGGAGAGACCTTTATATTTTCCAGTGTTCTCAGGAAGGCCGAGTGGGGTTCCTGGTTTTGGAAAGGTGGTCTGTAGCAGGCTATAAACTGGAAGGCAGTTTTACCCACTGTTAGTTGCACATGGATAGTCTCTGATGCTTAGTGCTGTGCCACCAACCTGGAGGTGTGGGTATCTTTGATGAATATTGATACTCCCCCTCCGTTTGTGGCTCGGTCCAAGTTTTGGGGCCGAAAAGCATGGTATGAGGTATAACCTGGTAGTGCTAGGGTGCTCTCGGGAGCCTTGAACCAGGTTTCTGTTACTGCACAGATATTGATGTTCTCCATGCTAAGGAGAGTTTTGAGTGTGTGCATCTTGAGGATTAGACTTCTTGCGTTGAGTAGCATTACTCTTAGTTTCTTATCCCTTGTGATACCTATGGAGGTGGGTTTGTCTTTTGAGCCTTGCCTACAAAAGGCACTATGGGGGAGCAAGAGCCTTTGCCAATATCCAAAAGCCCAGGGGGTGACAGGTGCAAGCCATCACTAGCGAAGCATTGTGGCTTGTCGAGCATGTCATCCCAGGCTGACAGGCATTGGATCCCCTTTGAATGACACCAAAACTTAAGCCAATTGTTGAAATTGATCATCTTGTCTTCATATTGTGGCATCATTCTTGGTGAGGGTAAGATGCTACTCAAGGTCAGGGTCATACCGGCCTGGGCTACATGCTCAGAGAGCTCCTCTATGTCTCTTTTCATGTAGTCCAGGGAGGTACGTCTCAGGTCATTCACACCAGCATGGACAATGACCAAGTCATATTTGTACTTGCCTTGGAGTGACCTGAGTGCTTGTGTTATGTGGCGATTCCTAGCGCCTGACAGGCAGCTCACTGTGACCTTCTCCTTGTTTAGCCTGATGACCGGGACATCAGTGTGCCTGATGGTAGAGTCACCTATTACAAGTGTATCAGGTGTATTGTTTTGCCTTAAGGACTGTGACTGTTCGGCACACTGGCTTTATGAGCTATGTGTTGCACGTGTTTTGTTTTGGGGTAGTGGTTTCTTGGGTGTCTGCTTTGGAGGTCTCTGCTGCTTAGGCAGATTTTTATTTAGAGCCTCCGAGTATGTTTTTGTGTGTTTATGTGTTTGGTTTGCTGTCGTGGTAGGTCTATGTGAGACTGGAATTGTAGTCAGTGTGGTTTCCTTCTCCACCTGACTGGTTACGCCAGTACTGAGTTGAGAGAGCTTAGCCTCCAGTTTGGCTATATGGTTGCATCTCTCACATGTGTTGGAATTTGTTGGGAGGAGGAGAGGGTTGTCTGTGTACATGAGGCAGTTGTAACATTGCCTCAAGATTCCCAAATTCACCAGCTGGACCAGAGAGGAGATTGACAACTGACCTTTGGACATGCTAGAATAGTATCGGGAATTCCTTTAGAATTGAAAAAAGGGCCAATGGGGAACAAGGTACTCAAGGGGAGTTTGTGAGGATGCAGTGCTTTTAATTTTTTAGTGCTGACTTATATAATTGCTTTGGTGAGCAAGTGCCAGGTAACTTAAATGCAATGTGTTACAGGTAACTTAAATGCAAAAAACGACAAACAGTAACTTTCTTTCAAGTGAAACAAGGAAATAAGTACAGTAAGCAATGCAGATATCACTAGGGATCCACAGAAGCACTGAAAAGCCGCGTTTTAGGTGGAATTAGCGTTTCAGTGAAATAAAAAGCAAACAAACAACAAGCATACAAACAAAGCTAGATTCAGCAGGCCTGGATCTAGTCTATGCTACAGCAAACAAGGTGTACCAATTTCAGTAAGAAACAGTTCAAATATGCAGGCACTATAAGCCTTTAACCAGAAATTCCCAGCTCAAAAGGGCAGAGTCCAGCCTCTCCTCCCACAAGAGTGCAGACCACGAACCTTCTTAATGTAAAATAACTGGCCTGAAGCCCAAGTGCTTAAACCAGAACTAATACACTTTTAAAATAACAGACACTGAGCCCTCAATCAGCAGTTCCCAACTTAGAAGGATGTAAACTACCTGTCCTGCCACCACAGTGCAGGCCACAAACCTTCATAATGTAAAACAGCTGGTCTGAAGCCCATGTGCTTAATCCAAAAGACTTAGAATGATAGCTACACTTTAATCAAGTTACTACCACGCAGTAATAAATACAATTGAATACTTTAAAGAATGCCTGGATTAGTGCTCAAGTTATACAAACAAAGCTAGATTCAGCAGGCCTGGATCTAGTCTATGCTACACCAAACAAGGTGTACCAATTTCAGTAAGAAGCAGTTCAGATATGCAGACACTATAAGCCTTTAACCAGAAATTCCCAGCTCAGAAGGGCAGCGTCCAGTCTCTCCTCCCACAAGAGTGCAGACCACGAACCCTCTTAATGTAAAATAACTGGCCTGAAGCCCAAGTGCTTAAACCAGAATTAATACACTTTTAGAATAACAGACACTGAGCCCTCAATCAGCAGTTCCCAACTTAGAAAGATGTAAGCTACCTGTTCTGCCACTACAGTGCAGACCACAAACCTTCTTAATGTAAAACAACTGGTTTGAAGCCCAAGTGCTTAAACTAAAAGGCTTAGAATGAGTTACACCAAGAAGTAATAAATACAATTGAGTACTATTAAGATGACGCAAAAGCAAAATAAAGTAGGAAGAAACACAAATACAGTAAAAGCAGATACATTTTTTTTAAGGTTATATTAGAAGGTCAGAGGTGTTATACATTGCTATAATAAGGTTATATTAGAAGGACAGAGGTGTTATACATGGCTATAATAAGGTTATATTAGAAGGACAGAGGTGTTATACATGGCTATCATAAGGATATATTAGAAGGACAGAGGTGACATACATGGCTATCATAAGGCTATATTAAAAGGACAGAGGTGGTATACATAGCTATCATAAGGTTATATTAGAAGGACAGAGGTGTTATACATGGCTATCATAAGGTTATGTTAGAAGGACAGAGGTGATATACATGGCTATCATAAGGTTATATTAGATAGACAGCAGTGTTATACATGGCTATCATAAGGTTATGTTAGAAGGGCAGAAGTGGTATACATGGCTATCATAATGTTATATTAGAAGGACAGGGGTGTTATACTTGGCTATCATAAGGTTATATTAGAAGGAGAGAAGTGATATACATGGCTATCATAAGGTTAAATTAGAAGGACAGAAGTGTTATACATGGCTATCATAAGGTTATATTAGAAGGACAGAGGTGATATACATGGCTATCATAAGGTTTATTAGAAGGACAGAGGTGTTATATGTGGCTATCATAAGGTTATATTAGAAGGACAGAGGTGGTATACATGGCTATCATAAGGTTATATTAGAAGGACAGAGGTGTTATACATGGCTATCATAAGGTTATATTAGAAGGACAGAGGTGATATACATGGCTATCATATGGTTATATTAGAAGGACAGAGGTGTTATACATGGCTATCATAAGGTTATATTAGAAGGACAGAGGTGTTATACATGGCTATCATAAGGTTATATTAGAAGGACAGAGGTGTTATACATGGCTATCATAAGGTTATGTTAGAAGGACAGAGGTGATATACATGGCTATCATAAGGTTATATTAGATAGACAGCAGTGTTATACATGGCTATCATAAGGTTATGTTAGAAGGGCAGAAGTGGTATACATGGCTATCATAATGTTATATTAGAAGGACAGGGGTGTTATACTTGGCTATCATAAGGTTATATTAGAAGGAGAGAAGTGATATACATGGCTATCATAAGGTTAAATTAGAAGGACAGAAGTGTTATACATGGCTATCATAAGGTTATATTAGAAGGACAGAGGTGATATACATGGCTATCATAAGGTTTATTAGAAGGACAGAGGTGTTATATATGGCTATCATAAGGTTATATTAGAAGGACAGAGGTGGTATACATGGCTATCATAGGGTTATATTAGAAGGACAGAGGTGTTATACATGGCTATCATAAGGTTATATTAGAAGGACAGAGGTGATATACATGGCTATCATATGGTTATATTAGAAGGACAGAGGTGTTATACATGGCTATCATAAGGTTATATTAGAAGGACAGAGGTGTTATACATGGCTATCATAAGGTTATATTAGAAGGACAGAGGTGTTATACATGGCTATCATAAGGTTATATTAGAAGGACAGAGGTGATATACATGGCTATCATATGGTTATATTAGAAGGACAGAGGTGTTATACATGGCTATCATAAGGTTATATTAGAAGGACAGAGGTGTTATACATGGCGATCATAAGGTTATATTAGAAGGATAGAGGTGATATACATGGCTATCATATGGTTATATTAGAAGGACAGAGGTGTTATACATGGCGATCATAAGGTTATATTAGAAGGATAGAGGTGATATACATGGCTATCATAAGGTTATATTAGAAGGACAGAGGTGTTATACATAGCTATCATAAGGTTATATTAGAAGGACAGAGGTGTTATACATGGCTATCATAAGGTTATATTAGAAGGACAGAGGTGATATACATGGCTATCATATGGTTATATTAGAATGACAGAGGTGTTATACATGGCTATCATAAGGTTATATTAGAAGGACAGAGGTGATATACATGGCTATCATAAGGTTATATTTGAAGGAGAGATGCGATATAAATGGCTATCATAAGGTTATATTAGAAGGACAGAGGTGTTATACATGGCTATCATAAGGTTATATTAGAAGGACAGAGGTGTTATACATGGCTATCATAAGGTTATATTAGAAGGACAGAGGTGTTATACATGGCTATCATAAGGTTATAGTAGAAGAACAGAGGTGATATACATGGCTATCATATGGTTATATTAGAAGTACAGAGGTGGTATACATGGCTATCATAAGGTTATATTAGAAGGACAGAGGTGGCATACATGGCTATCATAAGGTTATAGTAGAAAGACAGAGGTGGTATACATGGCTATCATAAGGTTATAGTACAAGGACAGATGTGGGTATAAGCAGTATCACAAAACTATGTATATGGCTGGGAGATGCTAGTAATACTATTTAGGCATTTGTCAAGACTGATTATGAGACGTAGGATTCTGAATGAAAACATTTGATGATATAGCAATCTGAAGGTAATATTGACATTTGGCTTAGGGATGTATAAGCAAATCCATTGATTTTACAAATTTTAGGTGTGTTTTAGATGAGTTTACATTTTGAATGGATTTCAGTTTAGTAGGATATAGTTCCATAACTGAGCTACATTATTTAAATATAGAAAATCACACGCAGTAATAGATGATTTGATTATAGTGATCACTGATTTTTCTCTAGAGTATGAAATTCTGCTGGAGAGAAGTTATGTTTTACATTGTTAAGGGCGGAACAAGTTCTTGGCTTTTAAAGAAGCCTGTCTGTTGTATTGTAGTTAGCTGAAAGAGAGGTAGGTGATGTTTTACTTCTAACCAGTTTGTCTAAGGGCTTGGTAGTGGTGTGTTGTATTATTATAGCTTACCGCAGATTTTATTACAGCACTGTTCAAGTTTGGATAAGTGTGAGATTTGAAGTTTGGTGAAGATCAGGGAAGTGTAGAGGAGAGATGGTAGTAACTAAGTAGAAGCTGTGCATCTTCACGCTACCGCAGTGAGATGTGTTTACTCTGTATAATGTACCCACTTTTTGATCAAGTTCACTATTTGGAATTGTGAAATTTTTACTTGCAAAATTTGTCCTCTGATTCTAATACTTCTAATACTTGTATAAGTTGTACTGTTGTGCTTTTCTCCCCAGGCCTCTGCTAAAAAAATGGTGCAAGCTCAGTTGGACTAACCCAATCAACAAATAAAAAAAAAAAAAAAAAAATATATATATATATATATATATATATATATATATATTAAAAAAAAAAAAAAATATATATATATATATATATATATATATATATATATATATATATATATATATATGATATGTTTTAATCATATATGTAATTCTGTTTGGTTTACTTGTTCTATAATGGTGTTGTTGGCAGAAATAGTGTTGGTAGAGATGTGGTTTGGAACAAAGAGCAAAAATGTATTTATTATTTAAGGTTTAGAAGTTGTGACTTATTTATCAATGTTTCAGTCAAAAAAGGATAACTGTATAAGGTCTTGAAGTTTAGCAAGAGATCTGACAGAGCAGAGTTGTATTGAGTCATCAGCATATTGGACTGGGGTAGCATTTTTTGTAGTGGTGTAGAGGTCATTCATCAATCTGCTGAAAAGTATGGGGTGTATTATACATCCTTGTAAAACTCTAAGGGTTACAAGGAAGAAGATGGAGAAATCACTTTTCCATTTTCCTGCTTCTGCTCTATTTGAAAGGTAAATTTGAAACCATGGCAGTGAAGAACTGGAGATCCCTAAGGATAAGAGTTTATGTAAGAGTATCTGGTGGGACACAATATCAAAAGTTTTTGATAAGTCTGAGAAGATGGTTGTGACATGACTTCCACTATTTCTGTGGCGGTTGGCAGTATTAATGCTATTCAGCAAAACAGTAGTTATGCAGTGACAAGGATGGAAGCTATGTGTTGAAGACAGAAACTGGTTTTCCATTAGATAGCTGAGGAGTTGCATATTAATAAATTTTCTAATATTTTTGATATAGGTGATAAAATTGCAATTAGGCTATAGTTTAAAAGATCAATATTAATTCTACCCTTGTAGGTGAGTCCATACTTTGTCTCTTTGTTTCAGAGGCAGCATAATCTTTAGGGAGAGTGGGCCATCATCTTTTATAAAGCTCCCTTATCTATCTGGAATACAAACATGCATTATTCTATGATTCAGAACCTTCCTAGACAGGGGAGACTTCAAAGCCCAGATCAAGCCACATTCTATCCTTCCTCAGCCCCAATCAAAAGAGTAACTCAAAGATCCATCTTATCTCCTCTACTTTCTCATTCTTTATTAATCACCTACTCATTCAATTCACACAGCTCAACATCATTATATATGCAGATGACATGGCCACATACAGAAGGCTTTCCCCCTCTGTCTCCGAAGCAGAACTTAAAAAAGACATATCTCTCTCCTTTCAAAATGTCTTCTCAAAAAAAATCTATACTCAATACCAAGAAGACAATTTTGTGATCTTTGGTATCACATAAAAGCTTTCCATCATCTCCTATGAGTGGGCCATTCATCTTAGCAGCTAAATATTCTTAGGAAAAAAAACTGACTTAAAATACTTAGGTTGACCAGAACTTAAACTTTCAATTTCATATATCGACTACTAAATTAAAATTAAATAAAAAATGAACTCATTATTTTGTATGATCTAAAATGATCTCTCCATCCCTTCTCCCTGCTACCAGAGTAGCCATAGGCAAAGAAATTCTGATGACAGATATAGAATATGGCATCTCATTCATACCAAATCACTGTGACAATAACTTTAGATTCATTTTCTAAGGCCCTGAAATAGAACATCACTACAATGCCCTTTAAAAGGCAAAATGTCTTCCAATTAAACAAATGTATATTCATCTTCTACCCTATACCATCTATAAACTGATAAATGTACAGAATGTCCCTTTTTTCCCAGTGTATCAACACTAACTATAACATAATCACACAGTGACATGAAAACTCTCCACACTTAGCTGGCCTCAGAATAGACTTCATGGTATTGACACAAGATTTTCAAAACTAACCTCCACATATTGGAATCCCTCCCATTACAAATCACATCTTTCTTAGCACACCTTTCATAAGAATGTTATAAATCATTTGAATCATGATTCCTCATGTAAATATTACACAAGTAACATGTAAATCCATGTAACATATGTAAACCCATGTAACATGTAAATCCATGTAACATATGCAAACCCATGTAACATGTAAATCCATGTAACATATGTAAACCCATGTAACATGTAAATCCATGTAGCATATGTAAATCCATGTAACATGTAAATCCATGTAACATATGTAAACCCATGTAACATATGTAAATCCATGTAACATGTAAATCCATGTAACATATGTAAATCCATGTAACATGTAAATCCATGTAACATATGTAAACCCATGTAACATGTAAATCCATGTAACATGTAAATCCATGTAACATATGTAAACCTTGTAACATGTAAATCCATGTAACATGTAAATCCATGTAACATATGTAAACCCATGTAACATGTAAATCCATGTAACATGTAAATCCATGTAACATATGTAAACCCATGTAACATGTAAATCCATGTAGCATATGTAAATCCATGTAACATGTAAATCCATGTAACATATGTAAACCCATGTAACATGTAAATCCATGTAACATATGTAAATCCATGTAACATGTAAATCCATGTAACATATGTAAATCCATGTAACACGTAAATCCATGTAACATATGTAAACCCATGTAACATGTAAATCCATGTAACATGTAAATCCATGTAACATATGTAAACCCATGTAACATGTAAATCCATGTAACATGTAAATCCATGTAACATATGTAAACCCATGTAACATGTAAATCCATGTAGCATATGTAAATCCATGTAACATATGTAAACCCATGTAACATGTAAATCCATGTAACATATGTAAATCCATGTAACATGTAAATCCATGTAACATATGTAAATCCATGTAACATGTAAATCCATGTAACATATGTAAACCCATGTAACATGTAAATCCATGTAACATGTAAATCCATGTAACATATGTAAACCCATGTAACATGTAAATCCATGTAACATGTAAATCCATGTTACATATGTAAACCCATGTAACATGTAAATCCATGTAGCATATGCAAATCCATGTAACAAATGTAAATACATTCTCCTCCCTGTATGATACCAGTTCCTTCCAACAATTCACTACTTTTCTACTTATGAAGTCTCACCCTACACTTTCTTCCTCATCTTTCCCTCCTTCCTTTGACTCCAGCTTAATTTTGCCTTCCCTTCAGCCTTAAATACCCCTCTATATGCTGATACCTTGCTTGTAAAGCAGTAAACTATTGATAACTGTTCATTCATCCCTTGAAAGTGTCAGGTGTGTTGTCTTCTGTCTATTGTATTCTACCAGGATGACTTTGAAAATGGTGAATTGTTTATTCTACCCTAGTTAAGGAAAACTAACTAAATAAATAAATAAGTAAAATCTGTGATGCACTACATACTGCAACATGATCTTTTCTAGAGCTGAAGCTCAGATGAGCTTACTTATCCCTAAAGTTGAATTTGTGCAAATTGTGGTAACTCTGAATTCATGGGGGAACAAAAGTACTTTACAAGCAGTGGTGAACAAATCATGCAATATTCAAACCCCTTTGAGCATCACTGCTCCTCAGTAATGAATGACAGAAGGGTACAGATTGCAACATGTGTCTCATGACTCCTTTCCACCATCATATTTAAGCTGCACCACCATTGTTACCTGTTGCCAGGGTACTATCACTCTGCAAATGTCCAGCTTTAGCTTATTTGTCAATGAGTAAGGATTCAGTAAAATTGCTCCAGTTGAATGGAATTTGCCTTATGCAGAGACTCAGAAAGATTTAAGTTACATAAATTTCAGAAGAAAATTAATAGAACAATATTTTTTTTACTTCTTTAGGAAAATGTCCCAGAACATCTCACTTATTGGTCTAGGGTATGATTCTCACTAAGCATGCAGGACATTCTAGGCTCAAATCATACAGAAGTCTAGCACGTTGTCTTGCAGTTAGTATAGAGGATTAATGCAATGAACTGTTAACAAGCTACCTCACCAAGTTAAAAGCTTGAGTTTCTCAGCCACTATTTGCCTACTGTGTGACACTGAACAAGTCACTGAACTAGACACTGGTACTGGCTGTCTGAATATATTTACTAACTCCCTACAAATAATTTTCTAAGCAGAACAGTGATTTTATTATTTTGTCTATACTTTTGCTTTGATGTTGCTTATCTGTCTTTCCTTTATTAAATGAGCTCTAATTAGAAAATAAAGGTATTTCTTTAAACTTTCAGTTGTTGATTTATTATTTTATTGTGTTTCTAATAATTTATAGTGTACTTATTGCGCATTCTTATCTATGCTGCAAGTGAAAAGGTTTGTTAGATCAGTCTACTTTTCCAAAAAGAAAACACATAAACAGATAAATAAATGAATGAATAAATAGATGTATACATGCACACATACATAATGGTATGATTAAAATATGAGCCAAAAAGCAAAGTGGAAAGCATAGCAATGAACATCAGTAACTATAGAAGAATACTTGGGATCATTACTAGGAGATTTATCAAGATTGATCCAACTCAAGAGGTGTTTTTGCAAATTCAGACAGGTTCAAATTATGTTGATGGCAATACACAACAACCATTCCATGCAACCAGCAAGTTTGTATTTTTTTTTTGTTTTGTTTTTGTTTTTTAACGGTAACAACAATAGATGGCTCCCTTCACAGGTGACAATAGCAGTTGGCCCTCCAACTCCAGGTGAAGCAGAAGAGTTAAATATTATTGACTCACAGCTGCTTGAGCCTCATTCCACTCTGGTTCCCCAGTCAACAAGACCTAATGGAAATCCTGCATGACAAAAATGGATTTAGATATGTAGATGCAGAAATAAATCACATTTTAGGAGTTGTTTCAGCTACATGCAATACCTTTATGGAGAAAATGAATTAGTTAATGATTTACATAAATATCATTCACTACAGACTGATAATGTCTTTTTTAAATAATGTATCAGTAACAGAAGTGTTTCTAGGGGGTTACAAGTGCAAAAATAGGCCAGCAATGTTATTGAAGGCTCTGAACCTCACTTAGAGTTAACTATTTTGTCTGCGAATTTTGGAATAGATTTAATGAGATTTATCATACAAAATGCTGAGCAATAAATTGAATTTTATGTTGAAGAAATCAACTAACAGGAATAAGTAATATGATGTTTTCTTTAATGTCAATAGCAAGTATGGGTAGATAAAAAAGAAAGGTAGAATAGTGGCAGGAAGGAATATGAAACTAAGTAGGTTTATCTACTTCCATTCAAAAGTAAAGCTAATAATAGTAATGAGAACAACTGGATTTGTTTATTCAAGCATAACAAATCCCTCTGATAAGCATTCCTAAGCACTTCCAACTGACAACAATGCGTATTTTGATCCCCAGGTTTTCCCTTTAGACCTGACAACATTAAGAGTATCAGAACAACTTGCACATTGTCAGGAACACGCAACAGGAGAGAGAAGAGAGCAACAGCAGTCCAATTGGAGGTAAAGGAGACCAACAACAAAAGGACAGGCCGGAGGCAAGGAGAAATACACCTACTGCCATTGCATCCACTGCTAATATTGAAACTTTATGCAATAGCATTTTCCATAGATATGCTTAACTATAGTAATCTTGTTATAGAGCAAAACCATTTTCGATTGTTTAAGAAGGGTTTTCAGTTTTTGTCCTCCTCAGTCATTACTCCTGCAGACCTACACTGACTTAAAACTGTATAGAAGAAAATAGAACTTGGCAATTACATTTAAGGCTGCACCTGGGGCAGCAAGCACTAGTAAACAAAAGCCAGGAGCATCACATCTTATATAGTGACTGCTTTATTGTATATATCTTTTATTTATATCTTTTTTTCCACACGTATTACTTAATATTTATTGATAACAAAATATATATATTTTCCATGGAGTCTAAAAGGCTTTCATAATTTCAGTATAATTTAATTCAAGCTCCAAACGTACATTCTCTACAATACTAATTTGCTTCCTAATTAGGCATACATTGACAAAGTTATACACAGAGAATACTACAGCAAGCACATTTGTCATTAAAATCTGCCTTTCGGATGATAAATGAGATCCTTATTTGTTGGCAAAGTAAAACACTAGATTGCAGCCTGCTAAATTTAGATGGTTCATCCATTTCAGTTTACAAGCTTAATTTATGTTGCAGCATTGCAAGAAATATTAATATGCATTGATAAATAAAAAAACACAGTGTCAAATTTTAAGTTATTCAAGTATATAGTGATAAAGTATAAATCAATGAGTGGAAAACAAAATAATATGAAATAATTTCATATGTAATTATATACAAACATTGCAAATGCATTGCTGTTTTTTGAGCTGGGTTACCTACAAATAAATATTTTTTGTTCACAAGTGGTAGGTGCTGACTGTTGGTTGTAGCTAGCTGTATCAAAAAATGTCAGTTTCTCCAGATGCATGCAGCTACAAATCAAAGTGACAAACACTAAAATGACCTTTGCACCTTATATTACCTTCAAGCTGAATCATGCAAACCATGGAACTGCGGTTTGCACCGCCGCGTGTTTCAAGTACAGTTATGGCACAAGCAATCTTTCTTTTCCTAAAAATAAAAGACGTGCTTTTTTCTTTTAAATTAACAAACACTTTCTAACTCAGAGATGTATTAGTATGAAAACTTGCATTTTACTGTCATTGCATTGAGCTGTATCATGCATGATGCTTCCTTTCATTTCAACGCATAATGAAGATATACTATCTTAATAGTCATTAAAGTACTGGGAAATTATGACAGATATCTGCGGACTGAAAAGGGGGCATTAATGTAATTAATGTTTTGATCTCAATGCTTGTAACTTCTGCATAGCAAACCTATTTCAGCTTGTTGAAGACCAAGGCAAAGTTCCCAGCAATCCCTTACAAATATATGCAATTCTGAAAGCTGCCACATTTGCCTCCAGCATGTACCAGTGCTTAAACAGCTGTGTTTATTAGTCAATACTCATCTGCCCAAATAAAATGGCAAATTCAGAGATGGCCTTCTCTGGTGAAACTCCAATATTAATAAACTGCACAACGAAAGAAGGAAAGTAACAAAAAGTTATATGAAATCTCTAGGCCACAATAAAACATTTCATCAAGGAATGTAGGAGAACTATTAGAGAATATAAGGTGAGGTATGAGCTTAAGCCACTGCAGTTACCAAAGACAAATGTTAATCTTTCTTCACTTATATCAGGAAATAAAGGAAAAATATCAAACAATGTACTGAGCTCATACATAATAATATCACACATTCCAGTTCCATGCATATAGCCAGTATCTGGTGTTTTACAGGGGTTTAAGTCCCACTTGCTCAAAAACCACCATCTCAAAGCCAGGAACTCAAGCACTTTTTAGTCTGTGTAGATTTTACTCCTCTTGTCAAACGCATATATGAATTCAGGTAAGCAGTCACAGAGAGGTAGTGAGAAAGGGGTTTAGGATTAGGAAGGGCATTTGGGCTTAGGGAGCAAGGGGTGATTTTAGTGTTAGACAGTGTGATGCCCCACCACTGGTGCAGTAGTCATGGAGCCACAATCCTTGACAGTGGGGGATGTACCCTGAGAGGATGACAAGAACACATACAGTAAAGTGCAATTTCCCTTAAGAGCACACATAGACCTCAGTCAGTTTGGGGCTGGCATCTACCTCTTTCTCCAGATCCCCAATAAGACTCCCCACTGGCACAGCTATAGGGTTGAGATCTCAGCTGAGTGGCCAAGCCAAGACTTCCAATGCCGTCTGTGTCCACCCAGTGCTTAGTGTCCCTGCCCAAGTAGCTCACACACACACACACACACACACACACACACACACACACACACACACACACACACACACACACATATGGGAAAGGCTGGCCCAGGTTTAATATCTATGCCTCCTTCTGCCCAAACTATAAGATAGTTTTTACCACCACCAGTCATTACTTATCAGCTACTTGCAAAGGATGGCCAGTCTTACTGTGCAATGTTACTATTAATTCAAATGGTAGTTTGACCAAGAGCAAGGCTATTAGGAGTGGCCCACACAGTGTCACCAAATAAATATGCAAATACTCTTAGGTCTTAAATATGTCTCACAAATATCAGCCACAATGATAGATTTAAATATATTTAATAATAATAAAAGAACAAGAAAATGCTCAGTAAATAATCAGTTAAATCAGAGTTCAAAATCACAGAAAATATTTAAAACAACATTGCAGGGCAGTCTCAAATAAATATAGAAAACATCTAAGTTATACTTCACTATATTCCTGTCTAAATCTAAGATAAAGTATTGTACCCTAGATACCTTACTTAACAGAACAACAAGCAGGCGGATGTGGTGAGTGGATGTTCCCGTCAGGTCAAAGACAAAATGCAAAATGCACTACCTCTGTCACAGAGTTCTTAAATTAATAACTCCAAAATTGTTGCTGGGATACTTGCAGCATGACATCGCATCTTGTCATCTGACTATCCCAGGTGAAAACACCCACTGCAGCTGGTAGCATTTAGCATCTGTCTGTGAAAATACATAAACAAGGACTTCTCTTAGATCTAAGGAAAATGGTGGAAGTTGCAAAATAATTTGCATTCCTCCACATTTAAAGACAATAAACACTTCTAGTACTAGACATTATGTCTCCTGTTGCACTGAAACCATCATTTTATGGCACAGTTATAAAATAATTTAATTTCAACTATTTTTCTGAAGTTTTGCAAGTTAACCTTCTATGTGCCAGTTCCCACTATTAAATCATATACATTTACACAGTTACAATAGTTTATATACATTTCTGTTTTTTTTCCAGTAGGTTACACTGTGGATATATATTTAAGCTGAGTACTCTACAACATATCTCTTCAGCACACATATATGTGCAAACCATCTTATATGACATGCAGTTCTAATACATTTGTGACACAAGCACATGGATCATGTTGATATTCACAAATGGCACATAACCATTTACAAAATTCCAGATAGCTGAGCTGGCAGGATCTCCTTCTGTCATACTTCTATATAAATCATATTAATGTTCACAAATGATATATAATTATTTACAAAATTCCAGAGAGCTAGGCCAACAATTTTTGCTTTTGTGACACCCCCCCCAAAAAAAAATCAAGCTAGTTTTTCAAGTGACCCTTGAGAAACATTGCTTGAGAGGGTGAGCTTATCTGGGAATACACCAGACCATACTCTGTCTTGAGATTCCAGCTGCCTTGGCATTGCTGACCCCAGTACAGTGCTTCACTGTCCTATCACATGCCTGAAATCCTAGGCTACACCATAGTAATTAGGGATTTGGCTGGCTGGCTCCCTGTAGCCATAGATCCCCCTCAGACTCCTCTTGCCTCTTACAGCAAATACTTAGCACCTGGGCTTTCCTGTCATGGTAAGGTTTCATCATGTTAACATGGTACAGTTTGTGACCCTGCCTCCTGCCTAGCAGTTCTACCATGCAGTTAACATCACTGACCTTCCTTACCACTTTGAAGGGTCCCTCCCCAGTAGCCTGCAGTTTGCTGTGTCTGACAGGAATGAGAATCATTACCTGCTGCCCCACAGCATAACTCTCTAGCTCAAGCATTGCTGTCATACCAGACCTTTATCTGCTGTTGGGATTCTGCCAGGTTCTCCTGGGCCAAGTTCATGAGCTCCCTAAGCCTTATGATGAGGCTTAGGACATATGCTACAATAGACTCTTTGTGGGATTCACACTCACCCTTCCGCTCATCTCAAATCAAATCTATAGGTCCCCTCACCCTATGCCCATACAGCAGCAGCTCAAAGGGTGAAAAACCTGTGGACAACAGATGGGGCAAACATTTGTCCTACTCCCACTTGAACTGGTTTACAAATGCTCATATCACGGTCTTTAGTGTAGAGTTTAACCTCTCCACAAAGCCATTAGTCTGGGGTTGGTAGGGAGTGGTCTTTATGTGCTTTGACCCACAGTACTTCCATAGAAAAGTCAGCAGGTCTGACATGAAATTGGCACATCTGTCAGTCAGTATTTCTTTTGGGAAACCTAGTCTGCTGAAAGTCTCTAACAAAGCATTTGCCAACTTGTCTGCCTCAATGGAGGACAGAGCCACCGCCTCAGGGTATCTGGTATCATAATCTACTACCACTAGGACATACTTTTTCTCCATGGAACATGGGGTACTCAGAGGCCCCACAATATCCATAGCTACCCTCTGAATGGCTCCTCAACCACAGGCAAAGGCATCAAAGGAGCTTTTACTTTATCTTCTGCCTTGCCTACCTTTTGTAACTGCTCACAAGTCCTGCAGTACCCTGTTACATCTCTGGAAATCCCAGGCCAATAAAAGTTATCCATAATACATCTCTTTGTATGTTTAATGCCCATATGACCTGCAAAGGGAATATCATGGGCTATGGTTAGAAGTGCCAGATGATAGGCTCTGGGACTACCAACTGCTGTATTCTCTCACCCTCTAGCCCTCCCTCAAAGGGTCCACTCTATATACAGTAACCCTTTGTCCCAGTATACAGATTCCCCCTTCCCTTGAGAATCAGGTGCCTCATTGGTTACCTCCCTCAGGCCTTGAAATGTAGGGTCTGAGAGCTGATCCTGACTCAACTCTTCCTTTGTAACCCTTCCCAGCTCTGCTTCCACAAGAAGTCTGGTATTGTCTTACAGCAGTGTCTCACTGTCAGCCTGTGTACTACTACTCACCTCTGCCCTTGCAGTCAGTCTGTCCAAGGTAACATTGGTACCCACAAGCAGCTGTGGCTCACCTTCAGTCTCACTGCTACAGGGTAGCTCTCTCTCTGAAGTAACCACCACACCAGTCCTGGCTTCAAGTCTGCAGTCTGTCTGGGTCCCCACCAGGCTACCAGACCCATATGCTTGTCTCCAAGCCTGCCTGTGTGTCATGCATGCACACAAGGTGCTATGTTATCAAAATCCTTCTCTATCAGGACATCTGCAGGAATATCCTCAAACACACCTATTGCTGGCTTCCTTTTCCACCATCCCAGTCAAGGTGAACCCTAGCCAAAGGTTTTTGGAATGGGGTCCCCTACAAAAGCTCTGACTGGAGTAGACTGCCCAGCAACTAGTGCTCCTCTTTAACCATTGCAAGCTTAATGATGGTTAGGCCCAAAGCTGTGTCTCTCTTAGCAGTGGTCTGTTTACCATTTTCTAAGATAGCAACAAGAAATTAAGTGTCTTTCACTTCCTAAGGACTCTGCAACCAAAAATTTTTGAAAAATGAAAAAAAAATATTTTAATGTAGAAAGTAATTATTAGAGCTCTTTATTCAATTAATCATTGTTTAGTACATAGAAATTGAAGATGTGAACTAAGTTTCATCAGCATCTATCTCTCAGATAGATCTGATGAAGCATGATCCAGCATGCTAAAAGCCTTTATCTTTTTTCTTCAATAAAAAACCCGTTTATCCTCCTCCTGAGTGTGTGGTCAGAAGACTCTACAACTTATATTTCTACATTTTCTAAGATAGGTTATAACCTCTTGTAGTTTGGTACCCTTGATGTCTCCAGACAACTTACTGCTGGCGTTCTGTCATTCCAACTTAATGGCTCTCCCACCTTTTGTTCCCCAACTTGTCTCCATGGACATCTATATGCTACCTGGCCCCACTGATTGCATTTAAAACATTTAACCCTTGGTCTTGGTAGTGTACCTGAACTAGTGGCTTCCCCTGCTACTGATGGACTCCATTGGGGCAGTCTAAGCTGCCATCTATGGATTCCAGTAGCTCCATGAGCAGGACTGGGTATCCCTTTCCTTTGCAGTGATGCATTGCTTGCTAGGAATAAGTCTCCCTTTTTCCCAAACTCATCTGCAGTATTTCATTGCATATCTGCCGACCAGATTCTCATGTCCTCAGGGAAACTGCTAAGGACTTGTTCCCTCACCAAAAGGTTTGCCATCCCTTCAAAAGTGGTGACCTGATACTGACTCACCCACCTATGAAAATAAGTGATTAACTCAGCAATATATCCACACACACTTTCACCTGCCTTATGTCTATGCTCATGAAACTTTTTTCTATAAGCTTCTGGTCTTAAATTAAAACACTCCAATAGACAATTTTTAACAGCATTATAATTTAAGCAATCAGTATCAGACAATTTAGAAATAGCTGTTACAGCTTTACCATGGAGTAAGGGGGTCAGGAACCATACCCAGAGCCCTTGGTCAGCATTATACTGTTTGCATACCTTTTCAAACATATGAATGAATCTATCAAAATTATCCTCCTCTGTAAATTGTGGAAGAAATTTACTGACCTTTTTTGCTTCTGGGGTTTGGTTACTCCCTTTCCCATTACCTCCATGACCCTGGGGTAGGGTCAGCATCTCCTTTTCATTTTGCCTCTGCATCTCATTCTCTTCAGCTTCCAGACATCTAAATCTCTCTGCTGCTTCTAACTCCATTTGTTTCTCCTGTTGCAGTCTCTGCTGATTCCAGTTTCAAACATTTGGCCTCCAGTTCAGTCTGTTTAATTCTAGATGGATTTTTAAGTCCTCTGTGGAATGGTTGAACTGTCCATATTCTGAGAGTTGTACCACCCCAAGGCCAGTCTGAATGTCCTCCTGGTTGCTAGTCTGTGATGCAACTGTAACCAAGGTTGCAATCATTTCTGCTTTAGTCAGGTTGTCATCCACCAGTCCCTTGTCTTGGCACATCTCAGCCAACTGGCTCCTTGTCCATTTGCCATTCTTCTCTGCTAACATCCTTGCCTGCTCTCCCTGACTAACTAAGGTAACAAAAAAAAAAATAAAACTATTGTGATATGAAACTGAATGTTCAGTGTGTGGCTGATTGAGAGTAGAAGTACCTTCCTTAGTGACCAATATTTACAGGCTACAGGAATTCAATATCTGCCACTAAAACCTAATATGTGGATATCCCACCAGTACCAGCCAATTATTATGTGACGCCCTACTACTGGCCCAGTAGTCAAGGAGCCTCAATCCTCAAAACTGGCAACAGTAGGGGATGTACACTGGGAGGATGAAAAGTACACACATAGTAAAGTGCAACTTCTCTTAAGAACACACAGTGACCACAGTCAGTCTAGAGCTGGTTTCTACCTCTTTTTCCAGATTTCCAGTAAAACCCCCTACTGGCATAGCTATAGGGTTGAGATCTCAGCTGAGTGGCCAAGCCAAGACCTCCAGCACCCTCTCTGTCCAACCAGTGCTTCATGTCCCTGCCCAAGTAGCTGACACACACACACTCTTTGAGATTTGATTTACACACACACACACACACACACACACACACACACACACACACACACACACACACACCAGGGAAAGGCTGGCACAGGTTTACTAGCTATGCCCCATTCTGCTCAGACTATAAGGTAGTTTTTCCTGCCACTAGCCACCACTCATCAGCTACTTAAGGCCCTTAGCAAAGGGTGTTCAGTCTTACTGTGTAATGTTGCTATTAATCCAAATGGTAGTTTGACCAAGAGCAAGGCTATTAGGAGTGACCCACATAGTGCCACCACATAAATATGTAAATACTCTTAGAGCTTAAATATGTCTCACAAATAGCCACAATGATAGATTTAATATATTCAATACTAAGTAATAAAAGAACAAGAAAATACTCAGTAAATAATCATGGTTACATCAGAGTTCAAAATCACAGGAAATATTTAAAACAACATTGCAGGACAGTCTCAAATAAATAAAGAAAACATCTAAACTATACTTTAATATATTCCTGTCTGAATCTAAGAGAAAATACTGTACCCTAGTCACCTTACTTACAGAACAACAAGCAGGCAGGTGTTGTATTTGGATGTTCTTGTCAGTCAAAGACATAATACAAAATGTACTACCTCTCTCAGAGCATTCTTAAACTGATATCTCAAATATTGCTGCTGGGATACTTGCAGCATGACATCACTTCTTGTCATCTGACAATCCCAAGTGAAAACCCCCACAACAGCTGGTAGCATTTAGCATCTCTCTGTGAAAATACATAAACAAGAACTTCTCTTAGGTCTGAGCCAACTGGTGGAAGTCTTAAAATAATTTACATTCCTCCACATTTAAAGACAATACAAAAAACTTCTAGTTCTTGATATTATGTCTCCTGTAGCACTGAAAATAACTTAAATTCAACTATTTTTCTGAAGTTTTGCAAGTTAACCTTCCATGTGGCAGTTCCAACTGTTAAAACATATACATTTACACAGTTACAATAGTTTAAATGCATTTCTGTTCTTTTCTAGTAGGTACACTGTGGATACATCTGTAAGCTGAGTACTCTTCAATATATCTCTTCAGCACACGTCTGTACAAACCATCTTATATGACATACAGTTCTAATACATTTGTAACACACGCATATGAATCATGTTGATATTCACAAATGGCATGTAATTATTTACAAAATTCCAGATAGCTGTGCTGGCAGTATCTCTCTCTGTCACACTTCTATATAAATCATATTAATATTCACAAATTATATATAATTATTTACAAAATTCCAGATAGCTAGGCTGACAATATGTCCTTTAGTGACAGAGAGCATGAGGGAGATTTTAGAATTAAGGAGTCATAGTGGGGTTTTAGGATTAGGGAGTGTGAAGGGACTTTTAGGTTTAGGTAGTGACAGGGAAGTTTGAAGGTTAAGGAGTGGTCTGGGACTTTAGGTAGAGTAAGGGGGGTGGAGTTTTAGATTTATGGAGTGATCATGCACTGTAGCATTATGGAGGGTGAGTAGAGATTTAGGGTAAGGGACTGGGACGTTGGGTTGGGAATTTGGTGGGAATTTTAGGTTTAGGGTTTATGTTCTGTTAGGAATATGTAGTTTATGGGATTGGGTGTTGGGAGAGCTGTGTAGAAATGGGAAATTGGACTAGTGGGAATTTGAGCATGTTGTAATGATCAGGTGTGTTATGAGCTACTAACATGTGAGCATCTCTAGTAGACCCCAGATATTAGCAGAAAAGTTTAGTGCTACCATTAGCACATCTACCTACATTGTTGCCATCACCGTTGTTGAAAATTTAGCTCTCATTGAAATCATTATGAGCAAGTCTCAGAATTCCAGACAAAGAATAAAAATAATATGCCCACAGGACCAGATAATATAAGAGGCCATTTTTATTAGTGGCAAATGTGCACTTTCCAAGGCTGTACTTCAACTGTACAATTTTAGTCTATCTGTATGGGGTGTGCCTAATGCTTGGCTAACAGCCCCAGTGTCTCCCCCAAACAAATGAGGGCTGTCTGTGGACAAAGATAATTATAGACCTCTCAGTCTACCCAATATGCCAAGACATGTAATGTGCCATAGTAGAACTCATTAATGTGGCCATATGCATTTAACTTGACTAAACTACAATCATAATGGCATTGGGAAGGGCAGATCATGTCATTTTTGAGAAGGTTATAAAGGTTGTGGACAGCTGCCAGTCAGTAAATGCTGTTTATCTCAACCTGGACAAAACTTTTGACACAACTGTCCATGCTGGTATTACTGAAAAATTGGGTTCGCTTAACACAAACCCGACTTTGTCTACTGGATTTCAAATCGACTTCCCATCTGATTACCAGTTGTGAAAATAGCTAGTACCACCTCTGAACATAAAATTGTAACTAGTGGGGTACCACTGAGATCTGTGCTGGGCCCCCTACTTTAAAGCAATTTATTTTTCAGACACCTGTCATATGTACTAATGACTGTATGACTCATAACAGAAAAAAAAGCAAATATCAAAAATGAAAACTATTGAAAAATACTTTATTTAAAAAAGACTGTGAAACACTGCACTTACTTAAATATCTTACAAACTGAGAAATAACAGTAACCACAAATATGGGCAAAAAAACACGTCCAGGAAACTCAGCACTACCTCAGTGTTAAATTCAAAAGTATATTTAAAACATTTGAACATCATCTACTTCCAGTGCTTATTGTTTTGTTTTGTTTTTAGTTTCTAGTCGACTGGCTGTATGAGTAGTGCAACTTTTTCATACTTGTTAAACCTGCAGCAGACAAATGTATTGACTAAGTCTGACAAGAAACAAAATCACACCAGCTGTTTGCATGTAGGCTTCTCAACCGCATCTTTCCTTACACATACTTATTTCGCTCATGTAACTATGACCAATGGGAAATATCCTCAGGATCCTCCAATACTGTTGTTGACTTGATCTCTGAGTGACACTGCTTTCAAACATTTCAGCCAGAAACATTACAGCAGAAAGTAGGCAACAGCAGGGAGAAACATTTTAAAAAGTGAAGAGTGCATGTGATACATTATGGATGTTACCAGTTTTCACCAGAAAAAAAAAATAAATATGTCTTGTTAAAAGTGTACAAAACAGTACACCCCACTGACCCCCAGTCATTACCACAAGAAAACACCACTATCAGTGCTACAGTCACTTAAGGAAAGGTTGTCTATCAGGGTGGCTCCAAGTTTATATTCTTGCAGAAAAATACCAATAATGTATGGAATACATAATACATGCTAATTATGAACTGACCCATAATCCACTGTTCATAGATTCATAGGTAGGTACTAGGCTATTGGCTCTATGGCCTATATAAGCCTAGCCAAATGGTACCCTGGCTTTTGCCACCCAAGAAAATTATTTTCCTGTGTCCCTGTCAAGTAGAGCCACAGAAGTGATCCCTGGGGTGAATTTCCTATCTCCCATCCAATCATCAAGATTTTTCTTGAAGAGTACTAATGAGGAGCTTTGTTTGATATAGATAGGTAGTTTGTTCAAGAGTATGGGAAGTCTCTGGGACAGGAATCTGTCTCTCCAGCATTTTCTGCTTATTGTGGTGACAAGGTTTAGGTCCCTAGAGCATGTAGCTCAGAGGGATTGGGATTTCTTTAAGTGGAACATGTCCAACAGCTCTGGGTTTGACATAGCTTTGTATGTTAGGCAGAGATCGCCTCTGAGTAGGCGATATGCGATAGAACAAAGTTGGAGTTTTTTGAGATGGTCTGCGTAGGTCATCTGTTTGAGGCTGGTAATTATCTTTGTGAGGTATTTCTGTGGCCTTTCCAGTTGTTGTAGATGTCTTGTGAGGTACAAACCAAAAGGGGTGTTGTACTCTATAATGGGTCTAATGAGTAATGAGTAGAGAGGAACAATGACCTCTTTTTTCCTGGATGAAAAATCTTTTGTGATGAGGTGTGCCACTTAGAAGGATTTCCTGGCTACTGTGGCGATGTGATTATCAAAGGAGACACAACTGTCCACCTGTGTCCCAAGGTCTCTTATCACACTTTCGGTGTTAAGAAGACTACCGCCTATGTGGTAGTTCATGGGTACAGAGTTTTTACCAAAAGGGATTACAATGCACTTTTTGGCATTGAGCTTGAGGCCATGGCTTTGACACCAGGCATCTGTCTCAGTGAGGCCCTTCTGTAGGATGTCCACATCATTAGGAGTTTTGATTATGGCTCCTAGTTTGCAGTAATCTGCGAACTTTGTTAGCCAAAGACCTTCTGTGTTAGCCTGTACTTCAGAGAAGTAGATAGCAAACAGGAGAGGACCTAGGACTGAACCCTTTTGTACTCCACTTGTCACTGGTCTGAAGTTGGTTTTAGGGTCTGCTACTTTCACAGTGTGGGTTCTGTCAGTGAGCCAGTTGGCAACCCATCTTGTGGCATAAGGATTTATACCTAGTTTAGTGAGTTTATCTATAAATCCAGAGTGGGGGATGGTGTTGAAAGCTTTGGTGAGATCTAGATAGGCTGTGTGAACCACCTTACCCTCATCTACGGCTTTGGTGACCACTTCAAAGAAGTCTATCAGGTTTAGGAGACATGATCTGCCTTTTACAAACCCGAACTGGGTAGGGTCCAGAGTTTGGAGATTACCAATGTCATTGTTTATAAGTTCCATGATAATAGGTTCCATAGCCTTGCAGACCAGGCTTGTCAGGCTAATGGGGCGGTAGTTCCCAGGGTCCATGGTGGCTCCCCCTTTGTGGAGTGGGATAACTGTTGCTGTGCACCATTCAGTGGGCACAAAGCCTGAGGTGAGGCTATGATTGAACATGGTACTTAGATGGGGTGCCATTTCATTCTGTAGTTCATGTAGAATGCAGCCTGGGATGTTGTCAGGTCCCATGGATGCTGTGTTCTTGGCTTTGGAGAGTGTGTTTTTTATCTGTGCAGCCATGATTACAGGAACTTTGCATTCTTCTGGTATAGAGATGGGCCCTTTAGGGGATGAGAGAGAGGTAAAGGTAGCACTTAACCTATCTGTCAGGATGTTGGCAATATCAGTTGGTTCTGTATATTTAATGCCATTGTGCTGTAACTCAGAGCAGATCTGAGTGTTGCCATTGAGATTCTTGACATAGCTATAGAATCCTTTGTGGTTGTCTTTAGAATTAGTGGCAATTGTTTTCGTAACTAGCTTTGGAGGATTTTATGAAGGATCTCAGCTTCTTACTGAGGCTGACCACGGAGTTCCTCCAATTATGGGATTTTACTCTTTTTTGCAACAGTTTCTTTCTTCTGTTGTAGAGTTTGTTTACGGCAGTGGACCACCAGATTGGCTTCCTTTTTTTGGAGGATTGCATCTTGGTTCTGTTAGGGATTGCACAATCCATGCACTCATGTAAGTGTTTATAAAGTGCAATTGTATAGGATTCAGCAGTCGTACTTCTATTGCCCATCAGCATGGGTGTCGTGAAGTTTGCCACTTCTGTCTTAAGAAGCATGACATTGGCTTTGGAGAAATTTTTTACGGCGGTTTCCCTAATGGGGGGTGGGGGTGGGATGTGGATGTCTAGGGTGATTTGCTTGTGGTCGGATCTGACCAACGAGCAATTGACCTCTGGTGTGGAACACCAGTTGCCCATGTTGGTAATGACCAGGTCTAGGATATTGCTGCCCCTGTTGGGGGTGTGGATAAGTTGATCCAAGGCATTGGAATTTATGAATTCCAGAAATCATTGAGCACAAGAGTTGGTACATGAGTAGTTTTCCCAGTTAATGGTGGGGTAGTTGAAATCGCCCATTTTTAGGGTGTTAGGTTGTACCCTAATATTTTCCAGTGTATCAAGAAATGAGGAGTGGGAATCCTGGGGCATGGTGGGGGATCTGTAACAAGCTACGATTTGGATTGTGGTCTTGCCCAGAGTTAGTTGCACTTGGATAATCTCGGATGCATTATGCTGAGTAACTAGCCTAGAGGTGTGGATATTCTTAATGAATATGGACACGTCTCTGCCTTTAGTGCTTTGGTCCAGGTTAGGTGGCCAAAGGTGTGGTATGAATTATAGCCTGGTAATGCAAGGGTGCTCTCTGGAGCCTTGAACCAGGTCTCTGTCACTGCACAGATGTCGATGTTCTCCATTTTAAGGAGTGCCTCGAGTGAGTGCATTTTGAGGTTTAGACTTCTAGCATTAAGTAGCATTACCCTCAGATTTTGCTTGCTTGTACCTGTTATGGTGGTGAATTTGTCATTTGAATCTTGCCTAAAAAAGGCACTATAGGGGTGGCAAGAGCCTTAGCCAGTATCTGGAATCCCAAGTGCGACAAGTGCAGGCCATCTCTGGCAAAGCATCATGGTTTGTCAATCATGTCATCCCAGACAGACAGATACTGGATCCCCTTAGAATGACACCAGAAGCTTAGAGGATGCTACTCAGGGCTAGGGTCATACCTTCCTGGCCTACAAGATCGGACAGCTGCTCCATATCTCTATTCATGTAGTCCAGGGAGGTATGTCTCAGGTCATTCACACCAACATGGACAATGACAGAGTCATATTTGTACTTATTGTGGAGTGACCTGATTGCATGCGTTATGTGGTGGATCCTGGCACCTGGCAGGCAGCTGACAGTAACTTTCTCCTTGTTTAGCCTGGTGAGTGGAACATCAGTGTGCCTCACTATAGAGTCACCTATGACTAGAGTGTTGGGTACGTTGTTATGCCTTATGGGCTCTAGTTGAGTGGCACATTGTAGGCTATGTGTCATTTGGATTGTGTTAGGGTGTGTAGGTTGCTTGCGTTTCTGCATTGGAGATCCCTGTTGCTTGGGTAGATTTTTTTTTGAGAGCCTCCATGAATGTAGGTGTGTGTTATGTGTTTCTATGTGTATGTTTTGGTGGTGTAGGTTTTGAGGGGCTATGTGATGAGTGTGGTGTGGTGCAAGTGTTTACCTTCTCTTCTTGACTGTCTAGTCCAGTCTTGGGTGAAGAGAGCTTTGCTTCCAGTTTGGCTATATAAGTGCATCTCTCACAGGTTGTAGTGTTGGGTGGTAGGAGTAGAGGGTTGTCTGTGTACATGAGGCAATTGCTGCATTGCCCCAAGATGCCCAGATTAATCAGGTAGACAGGAGAAAACACCGGAGATGACCCTTAGACATGCCTGGATAGGTGCTTATTTATTAAGTACTAAAAACTGTTTTCTTCTAGACAAGTGAGGAAAGTTGAGTGCTGTAGTAATTTGTAGCTTATTTAATGCTTACAATGAGTTCTGAACAAGTGATGAGCTCAAAGAAACAGATTTGAGTGCTGAAACTAGAAAACTAGCTAGTTCTAAGAAGCAAAATTAAAGCTTACAAACAGTCCTGGATATAGCAAATCTGTATCTGGACTAGACGACTTACAGGAAAGGCAGGAAACAAGCTTAGAATTTTTTTTAAATGAAAGACCATTTCTCTATGGAAAAAAAACATTTAATGCTGTAATCTTACAAATTCTTGTAATGTTCACAAATACAGAAAAAAATGCTAATTTGTCATGCTCAAGAATTATGGTTTGGATGAAGTGTTGGCATGGACTCTGCTAGAGATGATCAAAGTGAAATTCCTTGAGGGTCAGTATCCCGAAGAAAAAATGCTGAGCAACATAAACTCCATCTCTGTTTTTCATAGAAGAACATTGCCAGTATGATTTCTAATTTTATACCAGCAATGATTTATTTATTTTGGGAGATTTCTCCCTTCTTTGAGTTAGTGTGGCCAGGGAGGGGTATAGTTAAGCTCAGGGGATGAATAGGAAGCTGATCCTTCAGCAAGAAACACTTTTTTCACCCTCTTGAGCATTGGACATTATTTTTTTCCTGTTTCTGATCCTCTGAATTTTGGAAATTGGTGTTTAATATTAGAACCATTGATATGCTACAGTGTAAGAAGTCACAGGTGTAGCTACTGACATAGCAGAGGTAGAAAATGCCATGTGCAAAAACATTTTTGACTAAGTAGAAAGAGAAAAATATCATGAACATATTTCAAAACAGAAAAATGGATTAATTTTGTTCTGTGCTGCATTGTAGGGAAACTTATTTTAAACAGATACAGCACATTTTACCAATACTCAAAATAAAACACATTTTTCCATTGCAGACACTAAGGAATAGCAAAAATTGTTTAAATGTCTATTAAACATTCTTTGAAATAGAAGCAAGAGTGGTCAGTTAAGGACTTCAGGATTAAAATGATAGTTCTGACACATTGGGAAGAATGTGGGAGAGGGTTTGTTAGCACTTGGACTAAAAAATTGGACACCTCAAAAACATGCATTTCTGCTAGTTTATTTTGTTCAACATTTGCAACTATAGATAGGAGGCATATCTTTGAATCTCTTTGCACAAGAAATCTGGATGAAGCTTAAAATAAAGGGAGCAGGGGGGGGCAAAGGCTCAAAAGTAGTAATAGATTTTAACTATAGCTCTTAAAAACTTAGTTGCTGCAGTAACAGGTTTAGTGTTAGCATACATTTTCTAATGGATATGAAACTCAAATGTCTGTCATTAATTTGTGACTTCTATCCTCAGTGATTTATCATAAATTTTATTAGGAAGAAACCAAAAATGTGGGGCAAAATCGGGATACCCTTAGAAACTTTGGACAGTTGAGAGGTATGTTAAGAGGTAAGAGATGTTATGAGAACACAGATCAGAGTAACTCAAGTAAAAAGGGGAAAATGAAAGGTTCTAGAAGCTCTACAAAATGCCTTTGAAACATACTACGGTCATTCTATTTACATGGAATATACATAGAAAATGCACGCACACACACACACACACACACACACACACACGCACGCACATATACACACACACACACGCCCAGCAGTTACAGCCACTTCATTGTGTGAATATACTTCAGCTGTGTTATTGTGAGCAAATGAATGAAACAAAGTATAGAATGCAAGGCAGCTAATGGTGGAAATGTTATTCTATATAGTATCTACCTATTTGTCTGTCAACAAAGTAATGTACCTGTCTAAATACTTTGCCAGTCGGTCTACCCACCTGCTTGCCAGTGGAAATTTTACACTAAACATCTGTTTACTTGTTTGTCTTTCTGTATATCTGTTTGTATATATGTGTATCTATCAATAAATTAGTTTACATATCTGTCTATCTACCTGTCTAAATGTCAACCTACATGTCTGTTAGTCTGTCTTCCTATCTGTTTATATCTCTGTATCTTAATGCATGGGCATGCTGTTCAATATTTGAGTCCTACAGGAGTTATGTATCTTCAGGGTGGACCTAATCTGGTTTAGTGACTAAGATTAGACAGTAGATGTCTGAATATGAGCAGAGAAGAATGGATTTTTTACTTGCTTCTGTGGATAAGCGGGGTAACGCTATGGAACTACAAGCATGCCATGTCCAACCATTATGTGGGATATCCTTGTCACATATTTCTTGAAGTAGAGCATTAAGCCAAAAAAGAAGACCATAAGGTATTAGGTGTGATGAGAAAGTGTATGTATGTATGTATGTATGTATGTATTTATGTATATATGTATGTATGTATATATGTATGTATGTATGTATATATGTATGTATGTATGTATATATGTATGTATATATGTATGTATGTATGTATGTATATATGTATGTATGTATGTATATATGTATGTATGCATGTATGTATATATATATATGTATGTATGTATATATGTATGCATGTATGTATTTATGTATGTATGTATATATGTATGTATGTATATATGTATGTATGTATATATGTATGCATGTATGTATGTATATATGTATGTATGTATGCATGTATTTATGTATGCATGTATGTATGTATATATGTATATATGTATGTATGTATGCATATATGTATGAATGTATGTATGTATATATGTATGTATGTATGTATGTATATATGTATGTATGTATGTATGTGTTTGTTTTTATTTAATGCTTCATCATGCATTCTAATAGTGTTAGCATAGTTTCTAGCAGGTCTTCTGACAAGCTTTCACTTCAGACCATCAAGGTGGACTTGCTTGTTTTTTGATGGTTTATTGATGATATAATAACTTTTTGGCAGGACATGAGGGAGAAGCTGGATACATTTTTTGAGTTTATTAATCATTCAACTGAAGTTTTAAAATTCACAATGAGAGTTGAAACTAATCGGGTCAATTTTTTGGATGTCAGCATTAGTAAACATAGGGAGAAACAATGTTTTATTTCTACATTGTATAGAAAATCAACATATTCCAATTCTTATTTGCATTTTAGTAGCTGGCATCCTTTACATCAAAAAAGAAAACATTGTCAAGGGACAGTGTGTAAGATTGGCCCGCATGGTGAGCCAAGAAAATCAATTCATGGATGAATGTAATACACTTTGGGACATGTTCCACAAGAGAGGTCACCCTGCTAGTTTTCTCCATGACATTTTTGAAGAGGTAAAAATGGAAAGGAGAAACAGTGTTTATTTACCTTTGTTGGGCAACAGTCAGATAACGAATTCTATTGCAACAATTTCCCCTAGCACCAGAGGCAATACAGGGTTTAATAAAGCCATTATTATTCCATTCAACAGGCACTTTAAGGAAATTAAACAGATTATTTTGAATTCTTGGGACATATTTAGATGTGATATGGAAGTTTTCAGTAAACTGGGGGAACATCCTATCATAGTTTATCAAAAGGACACTTGTTTTTAAATGATGCTTGAAAGACCTTTGTCTGACTCTTTAGTGGGAAAGATTTCTAAATGTGGTCATTGTTCACAATGCATCCATTTACTTGAAGGTATTGAATTTTTTCTTCAAGGTTATGGCTGCATTAAACCCCGTAAGAAATACAATTGTGCCAGTAAGGGAATTGTGTACATCGCACTGTGCCAGTGTTGTTCTTGTTTCTACATAGGCAAGACAATTCGACAGTTTAGGTACAGAATTTATCAATACACATATGATATTGCTAAAATGGATGAACATAATGCTTTATTCAAACATATTAATGAGAATTCTACACATTTTTACAAGTTCATAGTAGTTGATAGTGTTGAACAGGATCCCAGGGGTGGCCCTATGGACCTGTTTTCAGAATTTTTAGAACTTAAATAGCAGCTCAGATGCAATGCAGGCCATCCACCTGACCTTAATGAAGTCATTTCCATTTCAAGTTTTGTTAAATTAAAGTCTATGTGTGCAATTAAATAGTTTTGTAAATAATTAGTTTTTATATAAAATAATTTTTCTTATACATGTATTTTATTTATGTATTTGATGTAGTTTTTATGGAGTTTTATGGAGTATTTTATGAAATTGTGTCTTTCTTTCTGTGTAATTAATTATTCTCTAGGGGGTGTGTTTCTTACATCTGTATTTAAACTCATTTTGTTTTTTGTTGGGTTATTCTGAAGAAGTCTATTCATTGGAGTGGACGAAAGCTGTTATTTGGAGCTCAATTTATTGTAATAAATTTGAGTTGGGGAATTCCGTTTGTGTCTTTTATGTTTTTACTAGTTTGGGTTTTCTGTTTCTTGTTTTTTGATTCCAGAAAAAAGCAATATTTTACTGTTTTAAGGGGTCACTCTTTTTCCAGCTCACTGAGACTTTGGAGTGAGGATATGTAAGTAAGGAGAATGTGGTAAATGAGGCCCTTGGGGAGGTGGAGGTCTGCTTGACGATATATGTGTTCTAGTGCACAAGTATTCTATGTTTCTCTAGTACACATATTTAATGGTTTATATATTCAAGTCAGTGGGTTTTATGCCAATGTGTTTAAAATGCATATGTTTGTATTAGATATAGTAGACCCTTTTACTTAATACCTCCCTTTAAGTAATACCATTTGACAGGGAATGAAAGGAGTCATGGGTAAGTCATGGGTAAGTCATGGGTAAGTAGGAAGAATGCTAATGCTAAGCAGACAGTATCATCTGCATTATATTGTTGTGATCAATGCAGAAGATCCTTTGCCAAATGAAACTGCTTGTTTAAATTTACTAAATAATGCAATGACTCACAGGTGGTAGCAAGTCCACAGCCTGAAGGTAAGTACAACCTAATATATTTAAATGTCAGAAAGAGTTGAGGTACCTAAACTCCATTGTGCTGGCAAATCACACAGTCCATCTGTGAATAAAATATGTGTAATCCTAATTTGGTATTAATTGCCATGTTGTGTGTTTCCTAGCTGAAAGGATAAAGCACTTAATGGAAGACCAATTACCTTTCTGAGCAGAGGCTTTTATTGGGATAGAGTTAGTGAAACCACCATGGTATGCTGGACATCTTGGGTTCACGTCCAAACGAGAGCTAATAAAGTAATTTCATTTCTACGAATCTCATTTCCACGGCACTTTGGATAGAATTAGGTACTGGAGTCTCTTTTTCTCTCTGCTAAGAATCTTCATAGGTTCATAGTTTCATAGGTAAGTACGAGGCTAGATTTCCATGTAGGCCATTTTAAGCCTCTAATCAGTTTTCCTTTTTGTGCTTTAAATAACCTATTCTATTCCATTACCCATCCCATGGTCAGTAATTATATATTACCTCTAATAAAAATACCTGGGATCATACCGTAGATGTAGATGATTACATGCTGGTATAGTGTGGTGGTGTGGAGTTAACTGGGTTTGGTAGGGAGTTGGAGATTGCCAATGTATCACTTGACACATTCCAGGTTTTGTAGGATACAGTGCCTTGTGGCACTAACTTAGGTGGATCATAGGAAAACATTTCTGAGCGAGGGGAAATATACAATGAAAACCTAACAGAAAAGGAAGTACATTTGTCTGAACAGTTACCTGCTACATATGTCTCTTCCACCTCATGACTGTTTCATTGTATTCTGCCTGATGGTGTTATATAATAATTTGATCTGCTACAGCACTTGTGTTTTAAACCTGTTCAAAGAATGTTATTTTGGTTATTTTTGACTTTTAATTTTCTTACAGAATGGGTAAGCTGTACATAATGACATATGCATTGACTTGGGCTGAAATAGTGCTACAATAGGACAATAAATCAGTAAAGACACAAGAATTATTATTATATGTGTGTGTGTGTGTGTGTGTGTGTGTGTGTGTGTGTGTGTGTGTGTGTGTGTGTGTGTGTGTGTGTGTGTGCGAGCATGTGTGTGTCTGTGTGTGTGTGTGTGTGTGCATGTGTGCGTGTCTGTGTGTGTTAGTGTGTATGTGTGTGTGTGTGTGTGTGTGTGTGTGTGTGTGTGTGTGTGTGTGTGTGTGTGTGTGTGTGTGTGTGTGTGTGTGTGTGTGTGTGTGTGTGTGTGTGTGTGTGTGTGTGTGTGTGTGTGTGTATATATATATATATATATATATATATATACATATAGACACACACACACACATATATATGTATATATATATATATATATATATATATATATATATATATATATATATATATATATATGTATATATATATATATATATATATATATATATATATATATATATATATATATATATATATATATATATATATATATACATGATATATATGTGTGTAGGTTCATTTGGCCAAGACCATATGATCGAACATTTAAATGTCCGAACAAGTAAAAAAATAAGTAAATAAATAAAACAAAAAAAAAACTAAATGTTACAAGCCCCCCTGCACCCCCCACACCCCCGCTATTCAAATATACCAACTTCAAGATCGCACTATATTGCAGAAAAGGGAAATCTTCCCATTCCGAGCTCTATGGAGATCTCCATTCAGACTGTTCGAACTTTTAAAAGTTCTATCATATGGTCTCAGCCATATGAAAGTTGAGCTTTTTTTTTAAATGTTCGACAATTTGAAGGGAACCATATATATATATATATATATATATATATATATATATATATATATGTAGTATACATTAATTTGTGTGAAAGCATGTTGTATGATGCACCAAAGTGCGAAAGTACAACCTCCACATTACTGAAATGCCGAGTGACAATGGTTCGAATTCCAATGAGCGAATGCATATTTGCATTCGTTCATTGGAAGTCAACATTTCAGGTGCAGATCGCACTATTGCAGGGATTGGGAAATGAACCCTTTCCCTCACTGTAGTGCGATCTCTGAAGTTTGTATATTAAAGTAGGGAGTGTGGGGGGTGCAGGGGGGGCCTGCCCCCTGCATAACGATGTTTGGAGATGTGTCGATTTTGAAAATGGTCGAATCTGGTTTTCCAGATTACCATTTTCGCAATCTTGTTCCGTTCGAACTATTGTCTTTCGTTATTTAAAGTCAATTAAATGACCATGCGGACAAATCCCTTTCAAACAAATGAATGTATACTATTTATACATATATATATATATATATATATATATATATATATATATATATATATATATGGGTTTATGTCATGTTTTCGACTTTCAGAAACTAAAAATTGATGTGGTTGAGACCATATGTTTGTTTCCGAAAACTCAAGTGTAAAAAAAAAATCTACACTCTGTATAGGTTGTGGTACAGTTGGGATCATGGAATTTATCCTTTTCCCCACTGCAGTGTGATGTTGCAGTTATTCATAAGGATGAGATGCAGAATCTCCCCCAAGACCTAGGGTTACCACTGGTTTCAGACACAGATTGGCAGTGATTATATTATTTAATGTTTGATGAGAAAGAGCTTCTGTATAGTACAGGAATAAATCTGAATAATAGGTTATCATTAGAGCTATGATCATTTTTAATGAGTGATTTTAATAGCTTAGGATATTGGTAGAACTTTTTTAAACATCACTTAAGACATAGGCATGCATACACTAATAGAAAAGAAAACAAACCAATTTAACATTTTCCATTCACATACGTTATACTTGTATGTTTTCTTTCTTTTTTGCATCTACTGACATTCAGTCCAACATTGCATAACTTGCTCAATTCTTGCCTTCCCTTAAACCTTAATCCTTCTCCTGAGCATTATTCTATATATAAGTTCCCACAAATTCCATTTATCTCTGCATAACTGACTCCTTCCCTTTTGTAAAGATTCCTCTTCCAGTTATATGTTTTTTTATTAGAATACTCAGTACTTCAAATACTGTTGGTTTACATTTGATTTACATTTCCTAGTAACTGTATTCTGGTAGCCAGAAAATTTAAAATGAATAAGGCCTTACAATGTCTAGACAATTCAGATCCTGTGTCCCAGTTCAAAAATATAATTTCTTCATTTACAGCCATTTGTTCCACCATATTTTTGGCAGACTAATCTGTAGGAAAGTTTTAAACACTGACAACTCATTACACTAAAAAAAAAAAAAACATGCTCCCAATTATCTTTTGCTAACCCATCCCAGCTTCAACATTTGCTGTCCATCTGAAGAATAGTTGTTTGATGTTTGCTTAGATATAAACATACCTATGCAAATACTTTCAAGCAAAAATTCTTATAGGTTCATAGGAGGTTACTAGGCTATTGGTCCTAGGGCCCATCATAGTAGGTTCATAGTAGGTTACTAGGCTATTGGCTCTAGGGCCTTTATAAGCCTATGCATGGTATATCCTTGTCCCTTATTGACCGAGTTGTCTGGTCTATATTTGCAGTGCGAGTCTATGATCATTACTACTGCCCTTTTCCAAGAGAGACAAAGGTGACAGCCCCTGGGGTAAGTTTATAGTCTGTCATCCAGCTGTCTAATTTATGCTTAAATAGGTTCATTGAGTAGCTCTCTTTTACATGAATTCAGAGTTTGTTCCAAAGAAGTGGCAATCTCTGGGAGACATATCTGTCTCTGCATGTCCTGTTAATGTCACAGGCTAGGTTAAGATCCCTAGAGTGAGTGATTCTTGTCCCATGTGACTTGCAGATGTGCAGCATTTCCATTAGGGCAGGTCCGAGACCGCTCTGTAGGCCAGGCACAGGTCGCCACTCAGCAGCCTATAAGATACAGACTACAGTGACATTACGGCAGGGTCGAGACTGCTCTGTAGGCCAGGCACAAGTCACCTCTCAGCAGTCTATAAGATACAGACTACAGTGACATTACGGCAGGGTCCGAGACTGCTCTGTAGGCCAGACACAGGTCACCTCTCAGCAGCCTATAAGATACAGACTACAGTAACAGGGTCTTCCGTCTGTCCATGCAGGTCATGTGTTGAAGGCCCTGGATTTTCTTGAGGAGAACCCTCTGAGGTTTCTCCAGCTGCTGCAGGTGTCTGGTGAGGTACATGTAGAAGGGAGCATTGTACCCTATTAGTGGTCTGAGGAGGGATTAGTACAGGGGAGTTAGAACATCTTTAGCTTTGCATACGATGCACTTACTTATGAGATGTGCAACATAGAAGGCCTTCCTTACCACTGTGGACACATGGTGATCAAAGTTAAGGCTGCTATCAACCTATGTTCCCAAATATGTCACCACATCATTGGGGGACTCAATGATTGCACCCAGTTTGCAGTCATCGGCGAACTTGGTTGCATACCTGGGAGATATACATATGTCTTCCCATTGATCGCTTGTAGATTGCTTTTCCAGTCTCTCTTCCCAATCTCTTCTAACCTCCTCTGATTAAGAAAGGCTTTGTTCCATCAAATGTTCTATTGAAGGTTGTTCTACTCAAATCAAGGGAAACAAACAGAATTGCCAAGTATCTATTCACTTGATGTATTTTTCATTGAGGACATAAATATTTATGGTAGAATATAATCAGATCTATTAGGGAAACAAATCCTGAGCCTTTTACATGCAGAGCACAGAGGGATCATTTTATTTATTTATTTGTCATTTGTTAACTGGGTTAGTCCAACTGAGCCAGTGGCCCATTTTCAGTGGAGTCCTGAGGAGAAAAGCTTCAGACAGTTATTACAAAGTTACAAAAAAGAAACACATCTGACAATGACGTTTTATGCAAACGCTATAATAATGTACTTTACATGAGAACATCAGAAATTTACAAAAGGCTTGAGAATGAAGTTTACATAAACATTACAATAATGTACATAACATGCAGTACAAAGGTTAGAATTTTTTTTAATCAACAAAAAAAGAAAGATATGCAAAAGAGATAGGACACTTGTAATAGGTGGGTGTTAAAAGTGTGAGAGGTAGTGAAGTGGTAAGGTGGGATTTAAGTGGGATCATTGCAGTGACTGGTGTTGGTATTTAGGAGAAAAGTTTTAAGTTTGTATTTAAAGAGATTTATGTTAGAAATGATTCAGATGTTAAGGGGGAGTTTGTTCCATGCATGGGAAATACTATATTTGTAAATAAGTTTACCAATGTTTTTGTTTGGTTTATAGGTGTCCAGAAGGAGCTGGTCAGATCTGCAGAGGGTTCTGGGACAGATATAATGTAATATTAGTGAGGATAGAGCAGGACAGGAAAGGGGTTTTAAGAATAGAGTATGAGTTATTTGCAGCTGGGAGTGAAGCTATGCAGAGAAGGCCATAAGTGAGCTTTGTACAGTGCTACACAGTGAACAGAAAATATGCAGGAAGTAGTAGCAGTTACCTCCTAATGTACTGTAAAAACCTTTTGAAATGATGCCATGACCTTACCTCTCAGAAATCATATGATACTTGCCATTAATAATGGAAGTTACTAATATAATTCACCTTCTATATTGCAACATTTCTGCATTATTTTGATTAATGGGCACTGCCACAATCCCTTGAGATTCAGTGGCCACATGCCAATAGTGCCCCATTGTTGTTTTTTATTTTATTTATTTAACGTTTGCTTACCAGGAAAGTCCGACTGGGACACAGCTCATTTTCAGTAGAGGCCCATGGAGAAATGCTCCAGATGCATATCTTGCTGTGAGGTAACAATGCTAACCGCTGCAGTACTGCATCACCTGTAACACTGTCTTTTGTTGTATTTTATGGTGACTGACCCATTGACGACTGGAATTCAGATGAGTGAAGATAATGAAGTGGTTAATTTAGTCTGACAGGAAATAGTAAAACTATTTGCTGGTGACTAATTATTAATAAACAACAGATCTGGTGGCCTTCTTAATACAGTAGTCTGCTAAAGAGGGTAATTTCAAATACATATATCTCTTTAGTAGTTATGAGGAATAAAGCAGAAATCCTTCCTCTGAGTCACATAGCTAGATGCATGGGTGAGGTACAATAGCGCTTCTCATGGCTCATAAGGAAAATGAAATATTTTGGAGTAATCATACCTTCAGATTTGAGACAGGCTGGAAAATTAAACTTGCAACCAATTTTTGAAATTTCAAAACAAAGAAACCTAGTAGAATAAGGTTTTCAGTCTAGAGTGGGTAGAACAAAACATGCGATAAAGTATTACAAATCTAGCAATACTTTTTTCTGGGATAATAATCTCTGGGGGTTAAAACCTTGGTTGTGGCTAACCTGAGATCGCTGGACTTGCAACACAATGGTAGAGCAAGCACCTTAGGTTTAATTTTGATTGCTTAATAACCTCTTGGAATTCCTTCAGTTGGCTCAGGCTATACCATGGAGAGACAGGCATGGAGTAATAGAAATACAATGACTCTAAAAAGGTTTTGTAATGCAAGGGAGCTGTTGCTTAAATTTCATACTGAAAAAGAAAAGAAAACAGAACAGTCAAATGGCAAATCTTAAGTAAGAGTACAAAACAGAAAATCCAAAAATATAGGAGTTACAGATAATATTATCAACAAGCTTTCACTACAAAGTACTTTTTCAAGTTGATCTAAACAAAGGCCAAATTACACACATTCATATAGTCAGTTCACTCCATCACATGACATTAAAATACAATCAAACAATTATCTAAAATGCCTTGCCTGTAATACTAGTTTTAAGCAAACAGAGCCATTAAGACCTGGTGGAATATCAGCTCTTGAAATATTAATCCATCCAAAGCTTTTATTTTCTGTTTCAAGTTAATATCACCCCCTTTTTATCTTTTACATGCTGCAAACTTTAAGGTACGACATTCAATTGTTTCAGATTCATGCTTATTAAGTGCATTATGCATTAGTTAAACCAAATACTATATCAGACATATGATGCCCTATTCGTTCTTTTAATTTTATGTTTGCTTACAGCAGTGTGCGTGCGTGCGTGATTGCATGCGTGTGCGCGTGCATGTGTGTGCGTGTGTGTGATTGCTGAACTGTCTTGTGTAGTGGTAGTATTTCCGAAAGTCTTTTCCCAGAGTAAGGTATTATGTTTGGATTAGGCTAATTACTTCCATACATTCAGTATAAAACTTCTAACATTTATGTCTCAGTTTCATGGACATCAGAAGAACTAGCCTGCATCTTTATGATTTCAAAAGGTGCCATGAGAGTGAATCAAAAATGATGATGTCATACTTTGCTAGTGTATAATGCTGCAGTACACCATAAAATGTTTATGAGGGCTCCCTATTTAAATGTTAGCACTCACAATGACAAGTGTTGACACACTGAAAAAAAAAAAAGACGACAGATGCAGCAGAAGGGTGAATATCAAACATCAGTCTCCTTTAAAATTGTTTTTGCAGGGAGCAAGCTCCCCTTACCACCATTCCTCAGAGAAAAGGGAATCTTCTGAGAAATGGCAATCTCAGACTTGGTGTATGCAGGTCTGTTTCTTCGTTTAGCTTCTGCATGTTGGGACTTAGTGAAATGTGTCTTTACATTTCAAATAGTGACCATATGTGAGTTTTAAAATAAAGAATGAAGTGCCCAGGTAATAAAATCACAATAAAAAGAAAAGAGGCTGTTAAGTTAGCTCTTGCTGTGTCTATTCTCTAGTGGTTTTTACTGTGAGTAATGTTATGAAGTATAAGGGAGCCGTTAGTTACAGCTGTCTGTCCTGTAATCAGTATCTACACTCAAAACATACGGCTAACAGTTCAGTTCACAGATTAGTCTAACATGTTATAAAGTAGCTGTGTTTTACTTTAATTTGTTTGTTTAACCACATAAGACTACTAGCCTAAGTGATACTTTCCAAAGTGACCATGATCTGGTTAAATGACTTGTTCACAATGTAATGAGCAGTGAGTGTGGGAATCAAACCCACGACTATAGGATGTAGTTTATTCACAGTTCATAGCCTGAATGCCCTCTCCTTCACTATCAGCTGTAACTTCGGCCACATAAGAATGCCATGTTTAACTCAAATAAACTTGATTTTCATACAGTAAATCCCTGACAAATGTATTTCCTCCTTATTCATAAAAAACTAATATTTGCGAATAACCAACGTTCTTCAACATTTAAAATAGTAAGTTTTAAAACTGGCGTTATGTATGGCACTGTCTAGAGTGCTAACTAATGCTCTACTGGTCAGTTTACTTTTTTTAATTGTTTGTGTGGGTGCGTGCGTGTGTGCATGCGTGTGTGTGTGTGCGTGTGCGCTCGCGCGTGTGAGTGTGCATGAGTGGGAATGACAGAATATGACCGCAAGCAGTAAGGTAAAGTGGAAAGGCTATGTTGAGTAGATATTTTATTTCTAGCTGAAACATTACAAAGTTAGCCACAGAAAATATTATAGCCAGGCCATCAGTTAATAATTCATTCACATGTCATCACTCCCAGAGTGCAACTTTGTCCTAAAGCACTACAGCAATGTTAGTCCATGTTGGATAGCAGCCAAAGGACAGAAACAGGGCTTCAAATCAACATTACATTTCTAAAGGCAGAATTGTTCTACTCCCAGCCAAGTTCTTCTTGATGAGATTTATATCTTCATGAGGAAACAATAAAAAGAAAATAAAACAGCATCCTGCTGAATTATAAGTGACATTTCCTACCTATGCACTTTTGATATTTCTTATCATTGTCATCAGCTCAGAAATGCACTATGCTTACCTCAACAGCTGAGTAGCAAGAAAGTTATGGCCCATTGTCCTATCATCATGTTCTAAGGGAAATATCATAACTTTTATTGTTTGCTAGTGCAATGTGGTAGTTATTTTTCTTTTTTTTTCTGTAATCTGATGGATTAGGGAGCTTCTTTTTCAAAACAGTTTAACAAATAACCTCTATACACACTCCATGACAGACTGCAGATTAATCAGAAAAAAAAAAACATGCAGTTCCAATTATTTATCTAGAAATAAACTCCATCATCTTAAAGTTTTAAGATAGTTCTTCAGACAAAGACACATTTGAAGATCATATGATTTAGTAACAACAATCACAATAAAGGCTCTACAAATATGCCTAGCACTCACTGTTTCTAGCAGTTGGTGCTGAAGGTTAAGGCTGTGAGGGTACAGGGTTTAATTCTAGCACTCACTGTTTCTAGCAGTTGGTGCTGAAGGTTAAGGCTGTGAGGGTACAGGGTTTAATTCTAGCACTCACTGTTTCTAGCAGTTGGTGCTGAAGGTTAAGGCTGTGAGGGTACAGGGTTTAATTCTAGCACTCATAGTTTCTAGCCTAGCACTCATTGTTTCTAGCAGTTGGTGCTGAAGGTTAAAGCTGTGAGGGTACAGGGTTTAATTCTAGCACTCACTGTTTCTAGCAGTTGGTGCTGAAGGTTAAGGCTGTGAGGGTACAGGGTTTAATTCTAGCACTCACTGTTTCTAGCAGTTGGTGCTGAAGGTTAAAGCTGTGAGGGTACAGGGTTTAATTCAGCTCTCATTTACTTTCTTTGTGGCCTTGAGCAAATCAGTTAAGGGGGTCTGAGATAGCATAACGGGTAAGGTGTTTACCTTGTAAACAAGCAGTACAAAGTTTGAGTCTCATCGAGGGAAATTGGCTAAGTTTAAAATGAACTACAAGAGCGGCTAATGTAGACTGTAGTAAAAACAATGTATGATACAACAACAGACAAATAAATATAGCCATTAACATGCAATTATCATAAATGCCTTTTTTAGGCAATGACAAACTGAAAACACTTCCAACATAGCAAATCAAAGCCAAGAAAATTTAAAGGTGTTACTGGCCAATGCTGGGAGTCTAGATAAGAAATTCCCCTCCCTACAAGCTCCCCTCACCCTAGAGAATGCTGACATCTGTGCAAGCACAGAGACATGCTTTATAGCCATGGGAAACACCCCGACAATGCAAGGCTATAACGCCTTCCACACATTTAGATCAGCTACTGCACAGGCGGGTACTAAAGGTGGTGTTTACACCACGGATAACTACACCTCAAGGCAACCAGGATGATGCACCTGAGCTTCTCCATGTTCAAGTCACCACAGGTAAATTCCCAAACCACTTCCTTGTAAGCTGTACTTCTCCAGAAAACCCATAGCATGTATTTAAGCTTACTGGAAGCACTCACAATCCAACCCTATACCATATTCATGGGTGAATTAAATTGCCTCACTATTAACTGGGAATCATATATGACACCAAATGCAGGTACAGAGATTCTTTGATTTTGTAAACACAAACTCCCTGGATCACCATCTCAATATGCCGACCTGGGGTGCAAACATACTGGATCTCGTCCTCATTAATATGGGAGAGGGCTACACACCACCTAGTGTAATGTATTCTCTGGTAAGGTCAGACCAAAAAATGGTCTCCTTTTAAATAAAAATATAACCTGGAACCTCACCCTGGAATATTCAGGAATGACTCTAGGATTAACTTCCTACTACTAAGTGATAACTTGGCAAAATGTCACGCCCTGCTAAACCCTGAGAATGCTACTGCCTGTGTGGAACTATTCATAGAAACCCCATACAAACATTATAATAGAGGTGTAGACAGGCAGCTGTACCCTCCAGGAATAAGTACAGAACTAACTCCAAAAACAACCCACCCTGGTAGAATCACAGCATCAACAGGTTGTATAATAAAAGGAATAATATCATGGTGAAAATTAGGTGGTGTAGCACCCAGCAGGATAAAAGTGCTCTTGTCAAACCAATTGTGTGCAGAGCTCATTTTTATTCGAGTCACCTACACTGAGATAGAAGAAACAGCAAATCTACTGGTGGACAAATTAAGCTCTAACCACCACCCCCCCCCCCCCCCAGCCTCCCCTCAGGAAATGTCATTAACTATAACTCACTCTACTATCAGGTACTTAATGCTCTCTATAAGGCCAAGAATACTTCATCAGTAGGCCCAAACAATATTCCAAGTTGCCTTGTAAATTGCATTAAACTTGACCTATGAAGCCTTCTGGAATCACTATTTAACTTTATCCTTAAGCAGGATTTTTGCCTCACAAATGGGTCCATAGATTCATAGTTTTATACTAAATTAATGACCACCAACATCATCATCATCAGCCCCCTTTCTTCCCATTTTTTTTTCTACATGAGTTGGGGGTATCGTGATAACTGTCACCATCTCTCTCTCGATTCAGTGTCACACTCATGCCTGACTGTTGCAGATCTTCTTTCACACAATCCATCCACCTCTTTGCTGGATGTCCTCACTTCCTCTTACCTTCTTCCTGTCTGTCCCAAATCCTCCTCACCAGATCGTCTTCTGTTTTTCTGCACATGTGCCCAAACCACCATAATCTGTTCTCTTTAGGCTAATGACCACCAAGGCTTTTATAAGCCTAGCTGTGCAATCCAGCATGATTGTGTCCCTGTGTGTCATGCCATTTATCAGGAGGGGTATGTTGTTTAGGAAGTTTCTAAAGGTTATGTGAAGGAGTATGTTAGTTTGGGCATTACTGTCTGCCTCTGTCTATAAGAGACCTGGGGATGAGACCTGGGGTGAATTTCCAATTTCTCATCCATTGTTCAAGGTGACACTTAAATAGAGTTCGGATGGACTCTGCTTCACATGGATGGGGAGCCTGTTCCAGCATATGGGGATCATCTGAGATACATATCTGTCTCACTAATATGTCTTATTTATGTCACAAGCCATATTTATATCCATGGAACTAGTGGTTCAAGTGCTGTTAATTTTGCAGATGTGCAAAAGCTCCATCAGAGCTGGATCCAAGGTTATCTGGTATGCCAGGCATAGATGACATCTCAGTAACTTCTAGGATGCAGAGTATAGAGATAGGGATTTTAAGGCATTCCGTATACAATAATGTATTTATACCCTGGATTCTCCTGGTCAGGAGCCTTTGTTGACGTTCCAGCTTTTGCATACATTTGGTGAGGTACATGCTGAAGGGGCATTGCACTCAATGTTGGGTCTAATGAGGGTTGAATAAAGTAGCACTATGACTTCTATGAAACTGGAGGCCATGTCTTTACTTATAAGCTGGGTGACATAGAATGATATTTTACTACCCTGGCCACATGTTTGTCAAAGGCCAAATTACTTTCTACTTATGTTCTCAGATCCGTGACTGCTATGTCAGCTCTTAGGGATGTCTTATCAATGGAGTATTTAGCCTGGGTACAGTTTTCCCAAAAGGCACTAAATTGCATTTCTTGGCATAGAGTTTTTGTATGTGACTTTGGCACTAGTCATTTGTTTGTGTTCAACCCTCTTGTAAGATGCTTGTATCATAGAAAAATTTATGATAGCTAAAAATTTCAAGACATCTGTAATGTGATTAGCCAAATGTCCTTGACATTAGTCTCTACCTCTGAGCAGTAGATGCCAAATATGAGCAGACCCATCATGGAGACCTGATGTACCCTGTTGATGGCTGGTCTTTTAATGGAGGTGGTATCACCAGTTTTGACTTCCTGGGTACTGTCTGTGAGCCAGCTGTCAATCCAGTAAGTTATGTAAGGGTTTATGCCCAGTTGAGTGAGTTTATCAACTGTATCCAAGTGGGGAAATGTATTGAATGCCTTAGCAAGGTTGAGGTAGGTGTATACACTATTTTCCCCTAATCTATTGCCTTGGTGACCTTTTCAAAGAAGTCCACCAGGTTTAGTAGGCATAATCTTCACTTGGCAAAGCCAGACTGGGTTGGGTCCAGTATCTGAAGGTTGTCTATGTCTTTGATAATCATTTCCATTATAATTTATTCTATGGCTTTGCATATTGGACTAGTCAGAGTAACCGGTTTGTATTCCTGCTGCAGCTGATGATCTACTCTGCGAAGTGGGTTAGCCATTGTCATCCTCCATTCTTGTGATACAAAGCCTGTTTTGAAGCTATAGTTGAAAAGTAACTGAAATGGTTTTAATAGGTTAAATTTCCAGCTTTTAGGAGGCATTGCAGGATATTGTATGGGCCTATTTAGGCTGTGTTTTTGGCCTTAGCGAGCATCACCAGGACCTGCTCCATGTTAATAGCTGGGGGAGTATGCTAATAGGTATTTCATGGAGGGAAGGAGGCAGGGGGTAAAGTTTGAGCTGAATTTGTCAGTCATTAAATATGCTATGTCATTCTCCTCGGGGAAGGTGGCACCATTGATCAAAAGTTCGGCACACAGATGTGTGCTGCCTTTGAGGTTTTGGATATAGCGGTAGAAGCCTTTGTGGTTGTCTTTAGCCTATAAATCGATCTTGATATCATAACTGGGCATGTTGGACTTAACTAGTCCTCTTAGTTTCCAGTTAAGTTTAATTAGAGAGCTCCTATCATTATGGAAGCTGCTCTCCCTAATTTTAGCCATGACTTTTTTTCCTTTTGTTATATACCTAGTAAGGTTAGAATTCCACCAGTGTGGTTTGTTTTTAGTTTGTTTTGGCCTTACTTCTAGTAGGTACAACAGCCTCCATACAGCAATTTACATGGTTATACAGGGTCTCTGTGAATGATTCCACATAGGTTGTTGTGAACTCAGGATTGGAAGGAGCACTGAATTTTGATAAACTGCTTAATAGAGTGTAGTTTGCCTTGGAATATTTCCTGTTACAGAGTTTGCTGGAGTTACTGAGTTGATTTTTATTTTGAAGGAGACAGCTTTGTGGTCCAACCTCACCAGTGAAAATGCAACACGGGGGTCAGGGGGTTAGTGCTTTCCCATATTGATGAGTAGCTGGTACAGTATGTTTGAACCTCTGGTGGGTGTGTACACTATTTGGTTAAGGGTATCTGTGTTAAATAAGCTCAGGAACAGTTGTGATTGCAAGTTTGAGGCAGGGTATGTTTCTCAGTCTATATAGTTATATAGTTAAAGTCTCTCATGAATTGAGTATTTGCTTTAAGAGTGAGTTTCTCCAGTAGGTGTAGGTATGAGCTATGGGATTCCATGGGCATAGAGGGTGACCAATAGCTTGCTAGGATATGTCATGGAACTTTGTCTATGGTGATTTTTACATGGCTAAATTCCAGAAGCACAGCAACCATCACCCCTCTCTGCAATAGCAGGCAGTCTACACACCCTGAACACTGCAGAACCATATGTCTCACTAGTCTCATATGCAAACCCACGGACAGAGGTGTCATGGAAATGATTGATATTGATATAGGAAACCTCCAAATACTAGATCCAATCCAGTCTGGTTTTGTCAAGGGCAGATCATGCCTGCTTATCTTGGTGGACTTTTTTGAGAAGGACAACAAAGCAACTGGTGAGGGTAAAATGGATCATACTGCCTACCTTGACCTGGCCAAGGCATTTAACACAATGCCTCACTCAGGCATTGATGAGAAACTTAAGAGGTTAGGCATAAACCTCTGCATCATTCAGTGGATAGCCAGCTGGCTTAAAGACAAGACTCAGGAAGTTAGAATTGTGGAGCCCACCTCTACAAAGAGGCCTATCACAAGCAGAGTCTCTCAGGGATTAGTCCTGGGCCTGCTCCTTTTTGGCATCTACATTTCTGATGTCAAAGCTAATCTCAGGGACCTCTGGCAGACAATTACAAATTAGGAGCAATCGTAGAATTCCCCACTGACACTAATGTTCTCCAGGAAGGGCTAGCACAGGGAAATAACTTGTGTCAGAGCCATGGATGTAAAGTAAATGCTAGAAATGCATAATAGTGTCCTTTGGGAGGTCATTCATCCCTGAAAACTATCATATTAACAACACACCCCTAAGAATCAACCTAATAGTCAGGGACTTGGGGACACATGAAGAGAGTAATTTATCCTTTGACTATTGTGTTGGCAGTTGTGAGGAAATCATTCATGTTGTGCAAAGTATAAATAAAAGATACAGCATCTAGGTCCAAGGAGGTCATTGTTCTACTGTATATAATGCCCCATTTGATATGTACCTAGCCAAACACATCTAACATTTGGAATGTCCACAGAGCTTCCTCACTAAAAGAATACAAGGCATAAGTAACATGTCCTATGCAGACAGCCTCCAAGCCCTATTTCTGTATTCTGTCTCCTATAGGCTCTTTAGGGGAGATTTATGCCTGGCATACAAGGCATTGTCTGCACCCTTCCCACCGATGGACATCCTGCATATCCACAAAACACTTATCACCAGAATTACCTATTCTAAAGACTTAAACCTTGTCTGTGGTATAGGATCTGGTGGAGAGACTACCCCTTCTCTGGAACAGCCTCCTCGTCCATGTGAAACAGAGTTCCTCCCTAATCCAATTCAAGTGTAACTTGGACAATTGGATGGGGAATAGGAAATTCATACCTGGTTTGGCACCTATGTCTCTAATGAACATAGGCAAGCTGTAAATAGTTTATCTTCCAGGCACGTGCTTGTAAATATTAAATCTCAAGGGTACTAGAACTTGTCAGAGATTTGAGTGCATGACTAGGCTTAAAAATGTGCCTGTGGTACACGCTTCTGAACATATATAGTAATCAGGTCTGAGATGACACACATGTAAATTGCAGTCCTTGTCATCTTCTTCCCAAAGGGATTCAGACATTTGTTAAATTATGCACGCTATTATCACTTTATTGTTCTCTTTTCATATAAGTATCAGTCTCTCCAGATAAAAGGACTCTGGCCTAGTGGGACTAACCCAGTCAACAAACAGTAAATAAATAAATAAATGTATTGTATTACCCCAGTAATCGGTTTGAGAAGTCCCCTCTAGTACTCTGATTGTATAAAAAAATTGAAACATTCATTTCAGCCTGTTTCCACCAGACCACCTTTTTTCAGAACCAGGAATATAAAGAGTCCCCTATGCAGGGACTCCCCCTCCATGAAGGATTCCAAATCATATATACAAAAGGGTTTTCTCACCCTAGAAATACAACTGAAGACCATAAGACCTTTTACAGCTACGTACATATCCTAAAGGGTATTCCCCAAGCATGTGCAGAACTAGTGGCCAATGGTATCACGCACACTGACCCCACAGAGATAACAAAGCTGCCAGCGGATAGGTTTTGTGAAAATTTCACTCCCTTGTCCCTTCCTAACTTACAAAAAGCCTTCCCCCAACCCCCCCCCACATATCTGAAGAGCAGGTCCTCAAAACCTTGTCCAAAGTAAAAAACACAGACTCTATGGGACCAAATGACATCCCTGGCTGTCTTCTAAACTGGCTGAAACATGAATTAGCATCACCATTAAGTACCCCTTTCAATCATAGACTAACCACAGGCTTTGTTCCTGTGGAATGGAGAACACCAGCAGTTATTCCCCTCCATAAATGTGGCCTAGCAACAGAACCAGGGAATTACAGGCCCATAAGCCTGACCAGCCTCATCTGTAAAGCCATGGAACATATCATTATGGACTTCATAAATAAAGACATAGGTGACCTCCAAACCCTGGATCCTACTCAATTCAGCTTAATGAAGGGCAGATCCTGCTTGTTAAATCTAGTGGATTTCTTCCAAACTGTGACCAAGGCCATAGACAAGAGCAAATCTGTGCACACACCATACCTCGACCTGGCAGAGGCTTTCGACACAATCCCACATTCAGGCATCATCAATAAACTTAGCAAACTGAATGTAAACCCATTAGTTGTAAGATGGGTTTCCAACTGGCTTACAAAAAAAAAACACTTTATCAAAATGGGTGAATCTACATCAAACAGCAGACCTGTTACCAGTGGGGTGCCACAGCTGTCAGTGCTGGCCCCCCTTACTGTTTAGTATATACTTATAAGTTCATGTCAAAACTAAGGGGTTGTGGCTGACAAGGTTTGCAGACGACTGCAAACTAGGTGCAATCACTGAATCTCCAAATGATGTCAGTATACTCCAAGAGGGTCTCACACAGACCAACAACTGGTGTACTAGTCATGGTCTCAAACTGCATGCAAAGAAATGCATCATCATTCTCTTCATCACAAAAAATGTCCCCTCACACTATCAAATCAACAACAATACCCTAAGTAGCCATGAAGTGGTAAGGTACCTCAGACCACAAGCTGATTGTGTCTACTGTAGTAAGGAATGCTTTCTACACAGCACACTTGATTAGTAAAGGCATTACCTCGAGAGTAAAAGAAGTTAAACCCCCCTATACTCATTAGTTATCTGGCCCATAATTCAGTATAATGTCTCATTTGGCATGTATCATACTAAGCACCTACCGGAATTAGAGAGATCTCAGAGATTTCTAACAAAGAAGATCAAGGGGCTCCAGCATGTGCCTTATGCAGACCAACTAATGTCCCTGTCACTATACTCTGTATTATAGACTTCTTAGGGAAGACTTATGCCTGGCCTAAAGAGCAATCCAAGACACAAACCTAATGAACTTGCTGTATATCTGTAAATCAAATAGAACTAGGGATACCCATTCTAGGGATCTAAATATGGCATGTGACTTAAATAGGACATGCTGGAGGGACATATTTATCTCCCAGCAAGTGCCGCATCTTTGGAACAGGTTACTAATTCATGTGAAGCAGAGCACGTCTATGACACTGTTGAAAAGGAACCTGGATGAGTGGATGGGGCACCATAAATTCTTACCATGGATAGAGCCCAAAATCCTGTTGGATATGGGCAGTTATCACAAAATGCAATGTGGGTATTGAGTAACATTTCTATGGTATTACATTGAGATGAAATGGCTAGGTTTAAAATGACCACCGGGTCGATAGCCTAGTAAGCTTCTATGATCCTATAATCCTATAAGGAAAATCAGTGAAACCTAGCAAGTGGCATTACCCCCTAACAAAAAGAAATGTCTTTACAACATTATGACTAAGATTTAACATCTGCAGATTACATAAAGTATGGTTAAATTGTAGACATGTTCACAGAAAATGTTATGTAGTCACGCCTCATTCTGTAGGACTTTACTTCTGTCAGACTGTTTATAACGTCAGGATGTCTAAAAGCTAAACTATATAACTATATGGCTCACTTACATTACTACTACCTAATAAAAAACACATGAAATTGTCACGAAAAAAGAACAATGCAAACAGAAATTTAACTGTTAAGATCCTCAAAAATGCAAAAAAAAAAAAAAAAAAGGAAAAGTGTGACAGGGAATGTGGAAGGGGACTTTCATGCAAAATAAGAGATTATGTTTGATTTTAGGTTCAGTCATGTAGATAGGAAGGACTGATTTACAAAACCTAACCTGCAGGACATATGGTACTTCAGCTATTAGAAGACTATTGTAGTACCTGAAGACTCTGAACTTTGAGAGAAAATCACTGTTCTCTCCTTGTCAAATGATTCTTCACGTGTTTTGTAAGTTCAAGGCTGAGAGATTCAGAAAATGTCTCTGAGTGATCCTTATATTACTGTAACTGATCTACCAGTTGCTTATCAGCAGATTCTCATAAATCCTGATGGACCCAATGTGAGTAAATCAGCAATGAAGATGGATCAACTGCCTTATGTGATATAGTAACTGCACATAACAGGTGTGCACTTTATGTAGTCTGAAGATATTACTTTCCAAAGTAGTAACAATTTCCTGTATTTTTTGCATCATATGATACAGGAAAGATATAGAATAGTATAAAGATAGTGTATGTGTATGTACCTATTTCTATTAATTTCGGCTTCATTGTAAAAATAATGGGAAAATAGCTCATGTTAGCATTATATTATAATATTATATTGCAGTTTTATATTCATGGGGCGATATCAGTAGATGGGTCCATGTGGGATGTGACTTCATCGAGGCAGTTCATGAAAGGCTCTTGCTGAAAGCATATCAAATCTCATACCTCATTACTTCTCACCTTGACTTAATTGTGTATCTCGCTGAGTGTGTACATACACTAAAACTTTCACCTTCATGCCCCTCCTCCTTAAATAGATTAACTGCAAGGCCATGTGATGTCAGTTGTCAGAATTAACAGGCAAACTGGTTTTAAAAAAACTCATAACACAAACAGAAAAACAAAGTCAATCTTCCATCCCAAATGGGGAATGCCACAGAAATGAGAATAAAGCAGTGGGTCTCAAGCAAAAATATCCTGTGCATTGCATTGTATATCTTCTATCGTATATTTCAGACTTACTTTATGTCTCATTGAACTCTGTGTGTGGTTATATTTGTACATACATATTCAAGAAACCATTTGGTGTGTGTGTGTGTGTGTGTGTGTGTGTGTGTGTGTGTGTGTGTGTGTGTGTGTGTGTGTGTGTGTGTGTGTGTGTGTGCTTACATAAGTAAAATCATGTGTGTAAAATAATACTGGTCAAGTTTCTTGTATTTTTGTGTTCAGCGGCTCTGCTGTCTGTTTGCCTGTTCATTCCCCAACAGCAAGCAGTGGGTGACCTGGGTGGGGCCATCATTAAAATAGCAATCAGGTTTGGTTCAAGATTTTCTTCTTATTTCTCTTGTCCTAGGGATGACACCCAGCAATGCATTGTGGGAGAGTGTAATGGGCTGATGTAGGCACTATCTCTTTACTCTTGTAAGTAAGTGCACTTTGATTTAAAAAGACTAAAATTGAAGACATTGCCTGACAAACAGTGTGTAGATATTTGCTAGAAATCCTATAGCTGTATCTCAGCATTTCACAGATCTGATCTTACAGCTGTATCTCGGCATCTCGTGGATCTAATCCTGTCAATGTATCTCAGCATCTCACAGATCTAATGCTACAGCTGTACCTCAGCATCTCACATACCTAATCCTACAGCTATATGTCAACATTTTACAGATCTACAGTCTGTATGTAAAATGTGTATATGTGTATGGTATACTATCATAACATTCGTAACTGAAAAGTCGAATGCCACAATAACGAAGTCATTATTTGAAAAAATGTAACACTGAAGCACTGCAAGCTACACAACTACAAATCCTCACAGCTCTTACCACATAACACATGGTGCTGCCCCTGTTATGACCCTACCTGATCCTCCACACCCCTTCTCATCACATGATCCTGCCCCTGTCATGACCCTACCTGATCCTCCACACCCCTTCCCATCACATGGTCCTGCCCCTGTCATGACCCTACCTGATCCTCCATACCCTTTCCCATCACATGGTCCTGCCCCTGTCATGACCCTACCTGATCCTCCACACCCTTTCCCATCACATGGTCTTGCCCTTGTCATCGCCCTAACTCATCCTCCACACCCCTTCCCATCACATGGTCCTGCCCCTGTCATGACCCTACCTGATCCTCCACACCCCTTCCCATCACATGGTCCTGCCCCTGTCATGACCCTACCTGATCCTCCACACCCCTTCCCATCACATGGTCCTGCCCCTGTCATGACCCTACCTCATCCTCCACACCCCTTCCAATCACATGGTTCTGCCCCTGTCATGACCCTACCTCATCCTCCACACCCCTTCCAATCACATGGTCCTGCCCCTGTCATGACCCTACCTCATCCTCCACACCTCTTCCCATCACCTGGTCCTGCTCTTGTCATGACCCTACCTCATCCTCCACACCCCTTCTCATCACATGGTCCTGCTCCTGTCATGACCCTACCTCATCCTCCACACACCTTCCCATTCTCCAGTACTGTTTGCACAAATTTTAGACTCCTCTTTTTCTCTTCTCCAAACACACTGCTTACATCTTTAACTCCACAAGCTCACATACTGCAGCCCCACATAAATATGTATATATTAAGCGCTACTTTAATATTTTCTCTTAACAGATGTCATTTCTAACACTGCTTTTTTCCTACCTAATTTCAAAAAAAAAATTAATTCATTCATTAATTAATTAATCGCATCCTGCAAGTGTATTAATTACTACCAGTTTTTAGTGTCTTTTTCTGTATTTATAGATATTTCCTTTCTGTATTCTTAAATATTTTTGTGAATTATTACTACTTATTGGCCTGTAAAAGTCCATAAAACGTTGGAGCTTTTCTCCTCGGTTCTCCACTGAAAATGGGCTTATGGCTCAGCTGGACCAACCCAGTTAACAAGTGTCAAATAAATAAATAATTAAATAAATAACATTCTGAACAAGTGCTAACATGAGAACTAAGGGGGGTCAGGCCCACATGTCGATATTACAGTCCTTTGGAATTTGCAGTACTATGTTCTCGGCATTGTGGGATTCGACTTTCTGTTGATCAATACTATGATAGTAAATGTATGCACATATCAAAGAATAGCTTCCAGTGTGATCAGATAATTCTTGCTCTCTTCTCCTATGTTGTAAAAGAGCTAGTCTTGTCCGCATTACAGATAATGATATTATGATGATAACATTTTTATGGATATGAAGTGCATTTTATTACTGGATGTACAATTGTGTTCTATTTTTCCTACAATATAACAGAAGTACCTAGACAACTATATCACCCAGGCAATAGGTGATGGCTTTTTCATTAATGCTTGTATTGTTGAAATGTGTTAACTGTTTTTGTAATTTCTCTTTGTTGTTGCATCAGGTGCAGATCTTTGGATGAGTTATTTTACCTAATTAGCAAACTGATCACAAATTGCAGGGAAGAAAGAAAGAACCAATGAGAATGAAACAGCTTGTGGAACTGGAGTGCATGAACAGGCACGAAGCTGAAGAGAGCAGCAGTGGTATTGTGAGGTAAGGATTCCAGCTATTTATTAAAAGCATGTGAGTACTTTGGGAGGAATCACGTGCTACATGTGACATCTTTACCAAGTTGACCAGTGGTTCAGGCTCGCAGCAGTAGGTTTATTCAGGTAAAGCGCTTTTCATCTCCCACACAATACTTCTTCAGACCAATAAAAAACACTAACAAAACATAGAACTTCACTTTTAAAAGGTTCTACATTTACAAACAACCAATCAGCGATCGTTTTAACTATAATGCAGCAAGCTCATTAAACCAAAAAGCAACATATTCAAAGACACACGGCAAATGTAAAAACCTTGTCATAAAATTCAGCTTCACTAATACTTCACATATTACAAATTCATAAATAATTATATTCTACAAATATACAAATAACACAATGTGCCAAAAATGAGATTATATTGATAAAAAAAAAAAAATTATATATATATATATATATATATATATATATATATATATATATATATATAAACCTGTCACAAACAGCAAATAAATATGAACGTATATAAATTCATAAGTAATACCTTATCACAAAAAAACAATCCATAACAAAAATGAGAAAATTTGAGCTACCTCAACAAGCTCCTCAATTTTAAAATACATGCAAGGCAGGTAATTTCATTTAATCCAGGGGCACTATAAGAATTCAACATAAGTTGCCAAATTAGTTCTCTTTTCTCCAAAATTAACTGAAATGGACCACCCTTGTGATCAACAGTAACTTGATCAATTACTCTGAAAGTAAAACTGTGATCAGGGTTCTCATTACAGTGTGTAGCCAGGGCATTGTTCTCACTCCTTTTCCTAATATTATAGATATGCTCATATACCCTGTCACAAAGCCTTCTATCTGTCTTTCCAACATAGAAGGCTGGGCAAATGTAGAACCTTTTAAAAGTGAAGTTCTATGTTTTGTTAGTGTTTTTATTGGTCTGAAGAAGTCTCTGTGCATTGTGTGGGAGACGAAAAGCACTTTACCTGAATAAACCTATTGCTGCGAGCTTGAACCACTGGTCTTCTTTGTTTTTCAAGTTTGTTTGTTTTTTCCATTCAGCAGTGTATCATTTTTCTTTGGTATGGCTTCTGGCTTGGGTAGCAGCGATATTGACAACGATTCAGAAATGAATACTGACTCACCTTTAGGTGAGGAAGATAGTTCAGTGAGCTTGAGGAGTTTGACTGCTTTAATTTCTACCCTGAACAATAGACTTAACACACTTGCCACACATTTTGACTATTTTTCGCAATAAGGGGCTGTGGTTCGACTGAAGGGCAGCCCTTTGTAAAACACTATTGCTAACGCTAGTGATTCTACTAGTGTGTCTAATGTAAATGAGTGTTTAATTGGTATTTCTTCCAGCGAGTGCAGCAGGCTGAGTGCTAACACAAATACCAATAACTGTGGGATGACAACGAATGACAGTTTGAGGGACAACATTGTTGAGATTATTAACCTCCCTGACGTGGACACTTGGCTCTGTAAGCAACCTTTTCTTGGTTAAGCAGGAACAGGTGAAGGACAGGGGGGACCAGCTGGGGTAAGTGTCCCTATTGCTTCAAAGTTAAAAGAACTTGACAGTAAAGCTTTTAAAGCTAAAAATTACAATTGGAGATCAAATATTTTGAAGAATGTAAAAGGGAAGGTGTGGTTCCTAAGGGGTTACGTTCTTGGCAACACCCCTCAGGTTTGAAGGAGAACACACCATTTTTTTTCTGATTTAATTGACATGTTTAATAGGCATGGTTTTGAGTAATGGATACCATGTGTATGCACTATAAACTTACAGTGGATAGGCTTTCTAAAGAGATCTCTGATTTGAATTCTGAAATTGTGTCACATTGTGACTTTTCAAGATATCAGTATGAATATAAGAGAGTTTTCTCTTCCATTGAACAACAGCTTACAAAAAACAGTGAAATTAAAATGAGGAAGTTGAGAAGGGATATAAATGATTCTAAAAATGGTGTAGCTTATCCAAAGCCATCACCCTCTCAAGGCAATAATTTTTGTGGTCAAAAGGCTGATGTCTCTGTGAGTGTTAGTAATCACGGCGATTCTGTTACTGATGAACAATGGAGGGGAACAGGGGCTGGTGATCGGATTAATGATTTTATCTATAGTGGTTCTCAGCGGAGTACTAACCACGAGACTAATGATAGAAACACTGTTTTTTCTCAAGGGAATGTTGTTCAAGAACAGAGTTCTTTTTGTACAAGGGCCAGAACCAGCAGAAGAAGTACAACACCAGGAGGAAGGGGACTATGATGGAGTCTAACAACCCCAGCAGACGAAACCCACGATAATGGCCAACACAGCTGGTGGCTTTAAAATCTACAACTTTTCCGATTATGAGATTGAACCTGAGCTTTGTGACATTTTCAGCAAAGGTTTGACCTTCATTCCCTCTAACCATTTCAGGTTGGCTGAGACACTAATAGACCTGAAGTTATATATTCGTAAATTGAATTTGGCCATCTTGTTTGGTAATAATTGTGAAATGAGTAATCGATTAAGAGTGGTTAGCACCTTTAATCCCCCATTGAACCCTGTGATTTCTTTGTTTGAACACATGTGTGAGTATGATTTTTAGGTCTTTGCATGATCAACGGAACAAATGTAACTATAAAAATCTGTCAAGTAGGGAGGACAGAGTTTTGCATGACCTAAAAGCACTACCTGTCAGAGTTTGGAAACTGACAAGGGTGGTGGGCTGGTGATCATGGACAATGTGTGTTATATATCTAGAATGAACTCAGTTCTTGATGGTGGGACTTATGAAGTGTCTAGTTTAAATTAATTTAACGTGGCCTATAGGAGGATTAGCTCCTTTATTAATGATTTTTTTATTGAAGGTTTAATTGATTTAGATACCTTTAATTATTTATCTATTTTGCACCCTAGGATACCATCACTAGTCAGGTTACCAAAGATTCACATAAACGTGGCAGACCCCCCCCAATGAGAGTACTATTGAATGCTAGGTCTGCGATTCGTACTCTTGTGCTAAATATGTTGATTCTTTTTCAAAAAAAAATGTTGCCAAGGAAAAGCAAATATGCAAGGACTCGTGGGCCTTTTTAACAGCTATATAACATTTCAGTTACCAAGACGACATTCTCTTTATGACTATTGATGTTGCTGACCTTTACACTTTGATTCCCCATACTGTAGGTATTGAAATGGTTGTTGATAGGTTAATATCACATGGTGCTTCTAACATGGAGGTTAGATTATTCCAGGAATTAATGGACATAATTTTAAGTAATAACTATGTCACCTTTGATAACACCATTTATAGACAGATTGTTGGTGTAGTCATGGGTTCCCCTTGTGGTGGGAGCTATGCGAACTTGGTGATGGCACAGTGGGAGTCTCAGACTATTTTTGGTAACAACAGGATTACAGATAAAGTGGGGTTTTACATGCGGTTTCTGGATGATGCCTTTTTAATGTTTAAAGGGTCTGAGGCTAAGGCACATGATTTTGTTGATTTCTTGTACAGCAGCACATATTTTGTTAAGTTTATTTATGTGGTTCACAAGGACTGCATTTGTTATTTAGATGTTGACCTAAGAAAGGATAGGATAAATCAGTGTTTTGTAGTGCGTATACATCGTAAGGCTATATATATTCAAATACTATGTTGCATTATACCAGCTGTCACCCTTTGCACCAAAAAAGATCGGTATTGAAGGGGCAGCTGGTTAGAGCAGCAAGAATGACCTGTGACAATGTTGTCTTCATTGAAGAATGTGAGACCTTAAAGGTTATGTTTACCAGTTGTGGTTACCCCACTGAAATGGTTGTTGATCTGATACGTGAAATGCAGCACAAGAGGGCTACTAGGTTCTACAGACCTATTCTTACAGGTAGATTAAGAACAGTACAAACTAATTCTGTGCAAGATAGTTTGGTTAATTTGTTCCCTTTAACAAACCTTAATACAGTAACGGAAGGTATTGTAGGGTTAACTGGCAATCATGACAATAGATTTGCAAGAAGTTTTATTATTACATATAGTCTAGAAACCAGCCTTTTAAAAGGGATCCTTTGTAGGAATTGGAACATCATCCTAAGTGATGGTGAACTTTCGGCCAAATTGGGTAGTCGCCCTAACTTTATTTTTAGGAAAGGCATTAACTTAAAGAATTTATGGAGATGAGAGGTACGAACAGTAACAGGACAAAAGGTATGTTCAAATGTGAAAATTGTAATGTAGGTTTATTGCCACTGGTTCAAATTTTACCATTGTAGGGCGAGATTTTAAGGTACAAGGTAGATTTAGTTGTGAATCGAGGGATGTGGTATACCTGGCTGTTTGTCAGTTATGCCCAGCCTTCTATGTTGGATAGACGGATAGAAGGCTTCGTGACAGGGTATATGAGCATATCTATAATATTATGAAAAGGAGTGAGAACAATGCCCTGGTTAGACACTGTAATGAGAACCCTGATCACTGTTTTACTTTTAGAGTAATTGATCAAGTTACTGTTGATCACAAGGGTGGTCCATTTCAGTTAGTTTTGGAGAAAAGAGAAATAATTTGGCAATTTAGGTTGAATTCTTATAGTGCCCCTGGATTAAATGAAATTACCTGCCTTGCATGTATTTTAAAATTGAGGAGCTTGTTGAGGTAGCTCAAATTTTTCCTTTTTTGTTATGGATTTTTTTTTTTGTGATAAGGTATTACTTATTAATTTTTATACGTTTGTTTTTATTTGTTGTTTGTGACAAGTTTATAATATATATATATATATATATATATATATATATATATATATATATATATATATATATTTTATATATATATATATATATATATATATTTTTTTGTTATGAATATAATCTCATTTTTGGCACATTGTGTTATTTGTATATTTGCAGAATATAATTATTTATGAATTTCTAATATGTGAAGTATTAGTGAAGCTGAATTTTATGACAAGGTTTTTACATTTGCCATGTGTCTTTGAATATGTTGTTGCTTTTTGGTTTAATGAGCTTGCTGCATCATAGTTTTTTATTGGTTTGAAGAAGTCTCCGTGTATTGTGTGTGAGACGATAAGCGCTTTAACTGAATAAACCTATTGCTGTGAGCCTGAACCACTGGTCTTCTTTGTTTTTCAAGTTTGTTTGTTTTTTCCATTCAGCAGTGTAGCTTTACCACGTTATTTAATCAGCGTAAAGATGGGTAGATTTGAACATTTTATTCAGGCTTTTGAAAGTGTATGTAATCAACACCAAATTCTCAAGGCAGTGGGTGACATTGAATAAACAACTGACAACTGAATAAACCTATTGCTGTGAGCCTGAACCACTGGTCTTCTTTGTTTTTCAAGTTTGTTTGTTTTTTCCATTCAGCAGTGTAGCTTTACCAAGTTATTTAATCAGTGTAAAGATGGGTAGATTTGAACATTGTATTCAGGCTTTTGAAAGTGTGTATAATCAACACCAAATTGGCAAGGCAGTGGGTGTCATTTGTAAGTCCTCTGCTCTGTGTTAGGCAGAAACATTACCAGCCTGTGTGGTCCACTTAGTTTAATGCCATGGGATGGAATTGCCTTCAGGTGACATTAGCTAGAGCTCTTTGATCTTGGTATTGGCTGAGAGAGACTTGCAGGTAACAGTGTTTGATGATATCCAATCGAATGTTCTGATACATAATGACTGATAATGCAGTGCTATCTGTCTATGTGGTTACATGCACCCAAGTATGGTTGCAGTCACATGAGGAAGACAGCAATCTGCCCACACTTCCAGCAAAGGTTAGGAATGTAGTCTTTTGCAGAATAGCTAGATGATAGCGAAAAGCCTGAAATGGAACCAAGGCTGCCAGAAGGTGCTGGACTCCCCCTGGAAGGAGTTACTTCAAGGGATGAATTGGCTGATTGACAGTCTAAACCTGGGGCACAATTGTTAAAATGGCCTGATAATTTAATGGAACCCTTGGAGAAATATAAAAAGGAAATTAAGGTTGTCATTTGTCCAAGACCTCAGTTTGAAAAACTTCAGGAATTTACTAAAAGTTACTCCTAATCTTCAAGAACTGAGGAAGTTGGTCTTCTAGGAAAAGTGGTGTTTCTACAAGACGTAGGGTCCTAAGAAGGGGTTAGAGGAACAAATGATGCTGCACTTGCCCTGTCCTCAGACACTACTAGATGTAGACCATAATATCCCTTTTCTGGGCAATATGACCACAAACTATGCAAAACAAGTTTATGCAAACTTTTATTCATCAGGCTTTACAAAAGATGCAAAAAGGTGTTGCAAAGCTTGTGAATTGCATCAAAAATGTCACTAAGGCAGGAGATAAGACGAGGATGTACATAGCTTATAAAGCAACATGTCGATGCAGGGACCTAACAAAGACTCAGAATGGCAGGGTTACCTCTCAGAGTAAAGAGATGTAGAGTAAAAATGACAAAAGTTTTCTACTCTCCACCAACAAAAAATTAAGACAGTCATTAAAAAGAATAAACTGGGTGAGTGTGACATTCTTATTTCAAGCTTAACTTCTTTTTGTACAAAACTCTATGGGTCCAAGAAAGAAGGAGCTGTGTGATCAAACTAATAAACTGAAAAAAAATTACTGTTCTCAGTAATGAAAATACATGAAAACTGAACAAAGATATATTAAATTAAAAAAATCAAATAAGTGTATAAAAACATAAAAGTAAAAGAATCTGCATTGCACTTTGCCAGTGATTTGTAATGTATAATCTAGCACAGAATAACATTTGCCACTGAGTGTGTGTGTGTGTGTGTGTGTGTGTGTGTGTGTGTGTGTGTGTGTGTGTGTGTGTGTGTGTGTGTATCTGTGTGTAAAACAATTCACTTCACGTTTCAGTTACTTCTTGCATGGCTGCACTGAAAATCACTAGGGTTAAGTTTGATTTGGGTGAAATTCTGTGGCACCGTTGGTTATAATACTGATTTGTAGCTGTAGAATTTAAAGCTCATTTGAGCATGTTTGGGACTGTGTATTAATCAAGGCAGCATTACACATTTACATATGCCAATAAAGACAAGTGCCCTTTTCATATTAACTAGTACCAATGCTGGGATTCAAGTTGCATATGTTTGCTTTCTGTCACACTTAAATATCAGTGGCAACAGAGGGGGGTTAAACCTCATGTCTCCTGTCTATGAAAGAGGAGTTTCATGAAGGAAACATTTGTTTTGTGCTTTTTGCAAATCCCAGCATGGCAGAAGGAGCAATTCGCTTGCTTCGTACAATATTTATTTATTTGCATTTGATGATTTATAGTCATATTTTATATTTGCTTTCATCAATACATTGAGTGCTATTCCAAGATTTTGAGTTTCATTTTCCAGAGTTCCAGTGATCTATTTGTCCTTGTGGGACATTTGAAGCCCAGCAATTTCCCCGTTTAGAATTAAATATTACTCTATGCTTTCACCTGATCTATATTTATATACTACCCGTAAGATAGGGATTACTTCTGGGGTCATGCCATAATTACTCTATACTTCCACCTGATCTATATTTATATACTACCCGTAAGATAGGGATTACTTCTGGGGTCATGCCATAATTACTCTATGCTTTCACCTGATCTATATTTATATACTACCCGTAAGATAGGGATTACTTCTGGGGTCATGCCATAATTACTCTATGCTTTCACCTGATCTATATTTATATACTACCCGTAAGATAGGGATTACTTCTGGGGTTATGCCATAATTACTCTATGCTTCCACCTGATCTATATTTATATACTACCTGTAAGATAGGGATTACTTCTGGGGTCATGCCATAATTACTCTATACTTCCACCTGATCTATATTTATACACTACCCGTAAGATAGGGATTATTTCTGGGGTCATGCCATATAGAATTTCTAGGAAACACTACTGGCATATAGAAAGATTTAGGTGCTGCCTCTTGTCCATTAGTGGTACAGGGGCAGCCCTGGGCTAAATTTCATATTGTCCATCCAGAGAGTCAAACTGTACTTGAATGGGGACATGGATGAGCTCTGTTTTACTTGGAGAGGCAGTCTGTTCCAGAAAAATGGTTCCTTCTGAGAGAAGTAACTATTTCTGCATGAGCCAAGGAGTGAGTATTCTGTCTGCTCTAAACTGTCCAGTGACAGTTTGAGCACATTCTTAGGATAAGATGGATACTTACAACATGTGACATATACAGTACTCTTGCGCTGCTGCAGGCTGTGGCAGCTATGTAAGCATGTGATAAGAAAGTGCTGGAACCCTTGTACAACCCATTGTCTCCCGCTGACTTCATAGAGGATCTTTAATAAGATGGTATGCTGGGCATGCTCAGAACTAACAACAGAACAGCAGTTTTGTCCACTCATAAGCAGATGGGAAATGTACTCCATGAAGCCTCTACACTTGATTCATTTCAAGCAAGACATGGTGGATATCCTGTGTCAGAAATTATAGTTTCACAGGTAAGTACTAGGTAATCATTCCGCAGACTAGTACATGCCAATAACTAGACAGCAACCAAAGGTGAGACTCAAACCCTGTACCTTGTGTTTGTGAGGTATGAACCTTAACCATTATGTCAACTCACATATAAAAATAGGGTCAGCTAAGATCACCAAGCTAGAAGTTGTGGCTGCAGAGATGCAAAATACTTTGGATCTTAATGAATAACAATGTATTGTACACAGCCTTACACTATGTATTGTGACACTGAACAAAAGTTTGCATTGATCCATTAATATGATGCAATCAACAGTCTGCACAGTAATGTTTGTAGTAAGCAAGATGACAAAAAAAAATGTACAGCTAGGCATGCGTGCCCCCAATACAGTTTGTACACCATACTTCACTCTGTGGTGTATTCAGTGCTCCAGCTGCAGTGAGAATGATGCATGTACAATATCACAAGACATGTGTGGACTCTTACACAGTTTGTATACCATACTTTACAATATGGCAGTCATCAGTGCACATTAATGGTATAGTCAATGATCCAGATGCAGTGAGCATGATACATGTATAATATCACAAGGCATGTGTGTCCCTTTGCACAGTTGGTACACCGTATTTCAGTCTATGGCATAAGTCAGTGCAGCTTAATTGTGTACTTAGTCGTACAGCTTCAGTGAGGATGATGTATGTACATTATCACTAAGCTTGTGTGCTTCCCCCTCACGCAGTCTGTACACAATCCTCTATTCTATGGAATACATCAGTGCATATTAGTAATGCACTCAGTGTTAAAGCTGCAGTGCACATAATGCATGTACAATATCACCAGGCATTTGCACATTCTCCTAGCACAGACTTTGCACTATGTGCCATTGTACACCATACCTCACATATTAGTGATCAATTGAACAACATGTGGATGTTGGTCATTGTCTCAGTCAGCATATCCAAGTGTATGAATGCTGTCAAGCATTGCTCTTAGAAGAGCTGGCATCTGAAGAGTGATCCTGAGATAAACTGGTTTGGATTCAGTTTCTGGAGTATTCATGGAGTGTCTGCTGGATATGCACTACTACTCTTACTCAAAGCTATTTCAGACTCAAATTCTTCCAAAGTTTTACCACTCCTTCTGAGTCTCCAAATCTCTTTTCAGTTTGCTGCATCCACCTGCAGTACATGATTATTATTATTATTATTATTATTATTATTGTTATTATTATTATTATTATTATTGTTGTTATTATTATTATTATCATTATGAGTATTATTATTATTATTGTTATCATTATTATTATTATTATTGTTATTATTATTATGATTATTATTGTTGTTGTTATTGTTATTATTATTGTTATTATTATTATTGTTGTTATTATTATTGTTGTTATTATTGTTATTCTTATTATTATTGTTGTTATTATTGTTGTTGTTATTATTGTTATTATTATTATGATTATTATTATTGTTGTTATTGTTATTATTATTGGTATTATTATTGTTGTTATTAATAATCCAAAAAGTAGATGGAAATACTGGAGGTCTTCGGAAAAAACACAGTTTTATTTGCTCACTCCACTTACAAAACGCTGACAAGACACAAATAACGAACTGGAACAAGAATAAAAATGTCCACAACAGGAAAAGGCATTAACGCTTTTCTTCCCATACGTTTTCGTCCTATTACAGACTTCATCAGATACTTTACTAAATTCTAGCTTTGCTTTATATATCCTTCTAATTAATTAATTGATTCAATTTAATATATCAATTAGTCAAGTTTAAAACAGCAATAGGAGAGAACCGAAGTAAAAAAAAGTTAAACAATTCAACCCCATTTTAAAACAAACATTTTTCTCTCTGTTAATTCTTATTGTGATTATGTTAGCCACATTGGTATTCACTTTAAAGCCTTTGTTTAAAAGAATACTATATAAATCTTTCTAATATTAGTATAATTAAATCATATAAGCCATGTAAAACCTTTAAGGACACATTACTAGACCAATAAACCCACAATAATAGATGCCATCTAGTGGCAATTTGTTAAAATTGCATGTATGAATAAAAATTGCATATAGGAATAAAAAATGTTAAAACCACCTTTTTTTTTTTTTTTTTTTTTTGTTGTTATTATTGTTATTCTTATTATTATTATTGTTATTATTGTTGTTGTTATTATTGTTATTATTGTTATTATTATTATGATTATTATTATTGTTGTTGTTATTGTTATTATTATTGGTATTATTATTGTTGTTATTATTATTGTTGTTATTATTGTTATTGTTATTATTATTATTATCATTTTGATTATTATTATTACTATTATTATTATTGTTATTGACCTGCGGTAGCGTTGTCACCTCACAGTAAGACGCTGTCCGGTTCGATTCTCATCTAGAGCGTCTTCTGCATGGAGACATGCGTGAATGGGCGTACCTTCGTTGAAGGTTGTGCATCAGGCCTGGCAAGCCGGTACGTACAAATCAACTGCCAATCATTAGCGGACCGGAGTTCTGCTGTGGCGACCCCTAACCGGGAAAAGCCAAAAGACACAAAACAAAACATTATTATTATTGTTATTTTTATTATTATTATTATTATTATTATTATTATTAGTATTATTATTATCATTATGATTATTCTATATCATATCCTCTAACAAGTGTTCATCTTTACATGATATTTGCCTGTCTGAGATATCTGCAGATTTTTGCCATAGTCACGTTTGCATTTTTACCTTCCAGGATCTATGGCTCACTATATTTTGCAATTTGCTAAGTAGTCCTTGCATCATTTTAGTATCATTGTTTTGTCTACCTGCATATTGTGCTATTTTGGAGGTATGGTCTTCAATGTAGTGTTTTCCTTACATGCAGCAGTATTTAATTAGAATGCTGTCTCTGAAACTGCCTTACTAAATTCCTAACTTCTCCAAGTTCAGAATGAAAGAAGGGAAGTCTTACATCATGAAATTATAAATTGAATACAGACTTAGCAGTTACTTTGCGTACACATACCTGACAGCAGCTGTAGTCTAAATGTCTTTCTTCCCCTTCGAAGGACATGCTAGAATGGTTAATGACTCTGCAGCCTTCCTTTGTTGTCTTAAATGACATAGCATGCAATGTTCACGTGAAGGTCTTTTCAAACTATGTACCTCAGAGGAACCAGCACTTGTTCCAGACAATAAGAGACAGGAAAGAGAGGAACTGGAGTCCCACTACACAAAATTAATTAGCCATCAGGATGATCAGGACAGGCAGGTGAAGCTAACATTCACAGTTCCAGCTACTGCATTAGCAGGTTGCAACAGGATAGTCTGAATTTATTTTTAGCTACGATATGACAAGTCATCTGTTTCTCTCTTTGTCTTTATAATTCAAGTTTTTTGTGCTCATTTACAAAGCCAAATTATAAGGAGAACCGCACCTAAAAACTGAAAAAAAAAATTGCCTTTTAGCCAATCCAGAACTTTTCTGCATTGCTAATGCGTTTGTATCAAAGTAAAAGTGTTACTGTCATTTTCTAGTTTGTTATACCTCAAAATGGTTGGTAGGAGGCTGCCATGCCCAGCATTATTTTGTTTTATAGTCAATGGCTTCACCATCCTGATGTCATGTTATAGGGACAGAAAGAAATCCTCATGATAAGGGGATCATTTATTTGTAGTTTTCTCTCTCATCACTTGACAATATTGCTGCGACTGCTTACTTTTCACTGTCAGCATCGATCCACATTTTTAATTAATTTGCTCTCTTTGATTTTCATTTGTGGCCATCTCTGTTGTAGCATTTTAAGGAATGTTTGACTGACAGGCTTGAAAATGTAGTTGAGTTAATTGTTCTTTTCAAAGTAACAACTGTAGTTCATTGTTCAAGTGTGAGAAATCTTACCCCTGTGATTATTAGGTGTTACTTGGGCTGAAATGGTTTGTGTTGCATTCACAGTGTTAAATATTGTAACTAGAATTAAAGTCTTTGATGTTAATCTTCTTTCCCCAACTCCAGAAGAAACATGCACTTTTGCAGAAATTACACTGTAGAAAAAAATACAAAAGCATATACTGAGAGAAAGCAAGACGTTAGATTAACATATTTGCTTTCTTTCTTTGTGACACTGAGCTGAGCAGCCAAGTGCTCCTGATTATGCAGAACACTCTGCATTCAAACATGAGTAAACCCACTGTTTCACTGTTCCATATTTAACAGCTTTGGCTCCACTACACAGCTTTTGATTGATTCGTATATTGCAATTTCTGCCAGTCAGCATCACAGTATACAAACCAATCAGATAGCTACTCCCCTTTTCCGTATTGAACAGCATTGGCTCTGCTACACAGTTTTTGATTGGCTCGTATTCTGCAATTTCAGCCAATCACCATTGCTGTATACAAACCATCAAATAACTGTTCCTGAGGACAGGAGCCAATGAGAGCTCCCAAATATGTGACCATTCATGTACCAGGAATGGTTGTAGAAAACTGCATTTAAAGAGAGGGAGAAAAAATAAAATAGAATCAAAATAGTACCAAAGTAAATAGCTGTAATACCAACAGTTAAAAGGAATGCTTTTATGAAATACTAGGAGAAGTAAGATGTAAGACTTTCTGAAATCCCACCCTGAGCATTACATGGAACATCCTTGTATGCCTTTCTACATAGAATAATGCAGAGAAAATACTGAAGAACAGCAGAGAGACGGAAAAGAAACATAAGCAGATAAAGTTAAAGAAGATGGAAGGAGAGCGGCAGGAAAGAAGTCAGAATAAAATGACAAACTGAAGTACATGGTAAGGACTCAAAGTAAAGAAGAACAAAGAAATGAACACGTTTGAAGTGTGGGACAATTTAATAACTTTTTTGGGTGTAAAAACACATGAGGTAAGAGAAAAAAAGAGACATTTTGTGAAATTATATGTGAGACTGTTTTTCAATGGAATTTTTTTCATGGAGAATATGAAAGATAAAAAGCTATAAACCATGGACTCTCTATGTGGGTGGTAAAAGCATTTAACAGGGGAAAAAGAAAACTATGTACATTTTCAAACAGAGGCAGAAAAAGAGACTTTGAAATGACATTTAAAACTTTATGTAAAGAAGTACTGAACACTGCAAATGTTTATGGGAAAAGGGGCTTATGGACTGGTGGCTGGGATTATAGTATTGTGTTAAGAATATAAAGAGAAAAATGATACACTAATATCAACATAAGTACATACCTACCAACCAAAAAAAAGTAGTAGGCAAACTCTTATATAAATACTCCATAGCCCAGACTTGGAACACGCTTCCTAAAGACATATGCTCCACTATTCACCCTGCCCACTTTAAGGAAAAGGTCAAACTCCACCTACTCAGCTCCAAAATCTGTTCTTGCAAAGCCTCAACTTGACCTCCCCGTCTCCACTCTTGATTTACCTCAGCTCAATAAGTTCCCCTCTCAACAATAGCAAACCCTGTTCTAGATGACACCTCTTTTCTGATGGATTGAACTCATGTTTGCAAATATGTAAATATTCAAAACTACTCAACTACAATATTGTGTGCATACTTTTGCTTTGTATTTTTATGAGATTGTATAACTCCATTTCTTATCATTTGTTAATTTAAATGTTGTTGTATTTTATTTTTGTAAACTGTCTGTACTTGGAGCTTTTCTCCTAAGGTCTCCACTGAAAATGGGCCAAAAACCCAGCTGGAGTAACCCGGTTAACAAATGTCAATAAATAAATAAAATAAATAAATCAAGAATGGTATCTGTAGAGGGGAAAAGGGGTTATATAAAATACTGGGGACAACCCAAAACAGTTTTTTGTAAGAATGATAAATAACTGTGACAAAAGAAAATGTTATATTTGTGAGGAAATTTGGCATGAAGCAAAATATGTGAATTGAAATGTTATAAATGCAACAAAATTGGACATTTATGGATGGATTGCAAAAATGAAAATAAAAGTAATCAAAATGAAAAAGAAAAAAAATTATGAAAGATATGAATTTTTAGAAATAGGAGAAACAGAAGAAAAATTAGATGAGAAAAATAATAAAGTGGACATAAAGGAATGTTCTGAAATAAGTGATAAAGACATAAATTGGGAGGTAGTAATAGAAAACAAGAATCCTATTGGTAAATTAGAAAAAAGACTGAAAATATAAAGGGAGAAATACAAAAGATAAAATAAAGGAAATGGATGAAACAGAATATATACAGCTAATGTTTGTGGGTTGGTAAAATGGTAATAATGGTTAAGTTATTTAAATCACAGACACAAGGTACAGTGTTTGATTACCACCTTGGGGAGGGAACATGTCTAAGCTTAGAATGGCCTATTAAGAAAGCTAGCCTGACAATTATCTGTGAACTTATGAAACCATTAATTTAAGGACAATGAAAATGTGTGCTTTCTGTAAATATGAATAGTATTAAGAATATAGTAAAACAGGGATTTTGGAGTGGTGTAATACATGTGATGCAGATGTAATTAACAAATGATGAAAGATTGCATGCAGAGAAACTATTGGAAGGAAAGATAATCTGGAATTTGTGAAATGAGTGATGGTCAGGAGCAGCCATATTCTGTTGAAATGCAGTAAAGATATTAGATGTAACTTTAACAAAAACAGGAAGATTAACCACTCTAGATTTAAAATGGAAAGAACAAGTATATAGAACTATAACATCATATGTTTATACTAACTGAAAAGAAAGGGAATGCTTACTTCATCAGATTTTAGTCTGTGGAGTAATAAGTGTGAACTTGATAATAGCAGACTTTAATTGCGATTTAAGAAGCAAATGTAAAAAGAAAGGAAATGATATAAGAAAATGTTAGACATTATAAGATGTGGTAAGTTAAAACTCTGGGACAAAAAAATCATGGACTTACAAAAGGGATATGTATAGAACTGAAATATATTATTTTGTAGTATCAGAAAGTTTATTTATAGGGGAAGGGGAGCTGAAACAATATTTTCTGATAATCTTGCAATATGGCTAGAGATAAAGGAAAACATGAAATATATATATATTAAGAAACAAATAAAATTTGTCTGCTTTACTGTGCTCATTAAATCAAATTGTATTACTGTTTTCACTGTTTACAAAGCGTTTTTGTTAGTTTCACTGTTTAAGTATTTGCTGGTATTTTTCACTGTTTTAAGCTATATGTTCTGCTTGTTCTAGTTTTATTGCAAAGCAGTGTTAAAATAATTAATCTGTTAACTGTTTAAAGCCTTCTTTGGAGACTTTTTGCTGATTTTCTGCTGTTTTAAATGCTTTTTAGTGTCTTTCTGCTATTTTTCTGCTGTTGTAAATATTTTCTAGTGTTTCCCACTGAAACTAGGTAGATAGTAGCTGTAGCATTGTTCAGATGAAGGGTTGCTGCTTTTGGACATGTTTGTAGTGATTTGTTTGTTCTGAGCACGTTTTGCAAGCTATTTTTAATTGGAAGGGGCTTATCTGCACTTTTGTGAGAGAATTGTGTTGATTAAGACCTGTCTGGTAAAGGGAGTCTGGTCTAGGGCTTGAAATAAGTATCCTCATTGGTACTTTTCAATCTTTTAAAAGTTTTTTTTCAAGTTTTTAGCTTTTGGTATTTAGGCCCTGCATTTGAGTAAGTTTCTGCTTATTTGTGCTGAGCTGAACTTAGGTGGGCTACCAGCCACAGCCCTGAGCTGAGATACCAGATGACTAGAGGCTTCTGAGCTTCCAAAAACCATAAGTTATATAGCTGTTTTTTGAATATTTATACTATTTACTGCACTTTCTTATTTCCTGCCACCTACTTGTATAACATATTTGATTACTGAGTACTAAACTACACTGTTGTACTGCAATTGTCTGCTTTACTGCACCTGTTAAATTGGATTTTTATTGCTGTTTTCACTGCTTACAAACCTTCTTTGGTAGTTTCACTTTTTAAGCATTTACAGGTATTTTTCACTGTTTTTAAGCTATTTGTTCTGCTTGTTTTGGGTTTCCCATCAAGCAGTCTTTAAATAACTTATTTGTTAACTGTTTAAAAATGGTTTAGAGCCTCCTTCATGATTTTCAGCTGTTTTAAATATTTTTTTAGTGTCTCACTACTATTTTTCTGCTGTTTTAAATATTCTTTAGTGTTTCCCACTGAAACAAGGGTAGCAAGTAGTTGTAGCATAGTCCAGATAAAGGCTTGCTGCTTCTGAAACAGTTTGTAGTGGTTTGTTTGTTCTGAGCACATTTTCTAGGCCATCTTGGATTGGAAGGGGCCTATCTGCACTTTTGTGAGAGAATTGTGCTGATTGGGACCTGTCTGGTAAAGGGTGGCCAGTCTAGGGCTTGGAATAAGCATCCTGATTGGTCTTTTTGAACCTTTTGAAAAATGTTTTCAAGTTTTTAGCTTCTGATTATTTAGGCCGTGTATTTGAGGAGGTTTCTGCTTGTTTGCACATCACACAGCACTGTACACTGCCACACAGCTGTGTGCCAGAGCCGGACAGTTAAATTCAACAAATTTTCCCTAAAACCCAGGCAGAAATATCCATCCACTGAGCTCTTCCGTGATCAATTTGAATACCCACCCCCAGTAACAACAGTCTTCAACCTGTCATTATGGACAGCTGGACTACACTTGTTTCTCCTGACAAACTTTTGACTTGGGTCTCTTGAGGCAGTGTAATAATTGTCGCACTCTAGTACAGTGTGTGAGAGATGTATTTACACCAAGAATCTAGAATCCATGCTCTGACTCACGCAAAACAGTAACATGGATAAGGTTGTCAACTAACCCACCATTACATATGCTCATGGTACCACTACTCATACAGATAGCAGGCATCAAACATGTAAATCCACATATGTGGAGATTGTCTCAAAAAACTTACTGAAATACCACAGACCTCCAAAACACAAGACTGTTAAAACTAACACAGACCCCACAGCACCCATGACATATAGCAACACCAGTGTCTCACCTACCAAGCCAGTAAGGCATAACAATCAAAAAACACATTTTCTTTTCATTGGAGACTCAGTAGTGAGACACACTGATATCCCGCTTACCAGGTTGGACAAGGAGAAAGTCACGGTCAGCTGCCTGTCTAGTCCAGGATTTGTCAAATCACACATGAACTCAGTCTTTCAGCAACAAGTACCACTGTGTTTCTGTCATAGTTAATACTGGTCTGAATGACCTGAGATGTACCTCACTGTATGAAGAGAGGCATGGTTGAGTTCTCTGAGTATGTGTCCCAGGCAGGTATGTCCATTGTCTTTAGTAGCATACTACCCTCACCTAGAATGATGCCACAGTATAAACAAATGATTGATTTCTATAATTGGCTGTTTTTGGTGTCATTCAAGGGGGGGTCCAGTTCCTGTCAGCCTGGGAAGCCATTGTCGACTAACCTCGTTGCTTTGCAAGAGACGGTTTGCATCTGGGACCACTAGGCTTTCAGCTGCTGGCACAGGGCTTTGCCTTACACATAATGCGTTTTCTTGGCAAGGTCTTGAAAAGAACATTACCAACATGAAATTAACCAATCAGAATAAAATAAGGGTCATGCTGCTAAATTCTACGAGCTTAAACCAAAAAGTGCATTCCCTGAAAATACTTCTATCACTAGAAGATGTAGATGCCTGTGCAGTCACAGAAACCCAGTTCAAGGCCTCAGAGAGTACCCTGGCCTTGCATGGTTACAATGCCTTCCACACCTTTATTCCACAAAATGAACTTGTGAGAACCAAAGGAGGTGGTGTTTCAGTCTGTATTAGTGATAAAGTCACCTCCCGTCTAGTTAGACTGGACAACTCCATGGAGTTGCTCCCAGTCTAGGTTACAGTGGATAAGACCCACATTCAAGTCATAGCCAGTTATAGATCCCCCTCCATGGGTCACGATGCCCATGATGTTTACTTGACCAAACTGGAGACAATCCAAATTTCGAACACACTGGTTATGGGGGATTTCAATTATCCCATCATTAACTAGGAAACCTATACTAGCCATAACTTACTAGTGCAAAAGTTCCTTGACTTTATTAATTCAAATGCAGTGGAACAAATTGTCCATACCCCAACAAGGGGAACCCTCATTAGTTAAAACTGACCACTAATCAGTCAACTTTGAGCTGGTACTAACATGAGACCTCACAAAGGGTGAAATCAGATGAAAAAACTTTACCAAGGAAAACTATATCCTCCTAGGTGAAGGTATAAATGCATTTCAAGCCTCACCCCCAAGCTGGAAGTGGTAACTATGCTGAAGCTTACACTAAAGCCCTGTGCAGTCACTTGCATAAGTGTATAAACTCGCATGTACCAGAAAGAAACAAAGCAAAAGTCACAAGTAAAAACAAGTTGCAATGGTGGATATCCAGCATCAAGAAACTTTACAATAAATGCAAAAAGTTGCTGTATAAAACAACAAAGGCAAGGCCCCAACAATGGCAAATCACTGTCCTCAACCTCAACAGGCAAATAAGACAATTTGTCAAATCCTCCAAGGGCTCCTTTGAGAGAAACTTGCAGCTACATACGTAACCTAAAGAGTATTCCCCAAGCATGTGCAGAACTAGTGCCCAATGGTATCACAAACACTGACCGCACAGAGATAGCAAACCTGCTAGCAAAAATGTCACTCCCTTATCCCTTCTTAACTTACAACAAACCTTCCCCCAAACTTCCCCCACCCTACATATCTGAAGAGCAGGTCCTCAAAGCCTTGTTCAAAGCAGAAAACACAGCATCTATGGAACAAGACAACATCCCAGGCTGTCTTTTAAACAGGCTAAAACATGAACTAGCATCAGCACTAAGTATCCTTTTCAATCATAGTATAACCACAGGCTTTGTTTCTGAGGAATGGAGAACAGCAACAGTTATTCCTCCTCCACAAAGGTGGCCTAGTAACAGACTCAGGGAATTACAGACCCATAAGCCTGACCACCATCATCTGTAAGGCCATGGAACGTATCATTATGGACCTCATAAATAAAGACATAGGTGACTTTCAAACCCTGGATCCTACCCAATTATGTTGGTCAAGAGCAGATCCTGCCTGTTATATCTGGTGGATTTCCTTAAAAATGTAACTAAGGCTATTGACGAGGGTAAATTTGTCCACACAGCATACCTTGTCCTAACAAAGGCTTTCAACACAATCCAACTTTCAGGCATTGCCAATAAACTTAGTAAATTGAATGTAAACCCCTTTGTTGTAAGATGGGTTGCTAACTGTCTCACAAACCACACAATATCAAAGAGGGTGACTCCACATCAATCAGCAGACCTGTTACCAGTGTGGTGCCACAGGGGTCAGTGCTGGGCCCCTTACTGTTTGGTATATAATTCTAAGAAGTTCAGGTTAAAACTAAGGGGTTGTGGCTGACCATGTTTGCATATGACTGCAAACTAGGTGCGATCATTGAATCCCCAAATGATGTCAGTATACCCCAGGAGGGTCTCACACAGACCAACAACTGGTGTACTAATCATAGTCTCAAACTGAATGCAAAGAAATGCATCATTATTCTCTTTGGCACAAACAATGTCCCCTCACACTAGCAAATCAACAACAATACCCAAAGTACCCATGAAGTGGCAATGGACCTGGGATCACAAGTTGACTGTGACCTTAACTTCGACCACCATGTGTGTACTGTAGTAAGAAAAGCTGGACCCAGTCAGTAGCACCCTGATCAATGTGGTTTATGTCCCTGAAAACTGCTGGTCTCCAGAGCGTCAACCCAAGCTAATCGGGCATCCCCCAAAGGAGAAATTATTTGCATTTGCCACCGCAAGCAAAGGTTTATGTCCCTGAAAACTGCTGGTCTCCAGAACACCAACCAAAGCTAATCGGGCATCCCCCAAAGGAGAAATTATTTGCATTTGCCACCGCAAGCAAAGGTTAATTGCAACATAATTTGTACTTGTCTTTAACTATACAGCCATACCAAACTGGGTCCATAGCAACAATAGATAGCTATTACAAGGCCTTATCCCATCAAAAATTGGAAAGTTAATAATATATTACTGGCTTAATTTAGTGTTTTTGTTGCTAAAACCTTACCGCTGATAACCCCTATATGTGTGACAATGCCTAGCGCATCACTCGCTATATGAGCAAAAGGGGTACCTGGAAGGGTAAATAGATGGTGAACACAAAACAGAATACATAGCTAGTGAATATAAAACATAACTGTTCAAACTCAAGTCTGTTGAAACATGTACAAAAAGTGTTACAATAGTATGTAGTGTACTGGAAATACTAGTCGCATGTGAAGCCTGATATTAAGATGCAAATGAACACTTACTGTGGCATAGTGCGGCTTACCTGATTTACCAGAAGCATGTATTTATGCATATTTTAGTAGCTTAGATATAGATTACATTGTTCTGGTATGGAAAAAAGTTTATAATCTACTGTTTTTACCCGATTTACTAGACTGTAGATTAACTAAGGAACTGATTGCATTGCCTGCTTTACTTGCATAGTGGACTTACCAGTCATTACGGATCACTTAAACAGGCTAATTGGTGCAAACAATATAGATATGTTTTCCTACAACTGAGACAGATGCCTGGTGTCAAAGCCAAGGCCTCAAGCTCAATGTCAAAAAGTGCATTGTCATTCCTTTTGGTAAAAACTCAGTACCCATGAACTACCACATAGGTGGTAGTCTACTTAACATCGAAAGTGTGATAAGAGACCTTTGGACACAGGTGGACAGTAGTCTCTCCTTTGATAATCACATTGCCACAGTAGTCAGGAAATCCTTCTATGTGGCACACCTCATCACAAAAGGTTTCTCATCCAGGAAAAAAGAGGTCATTGTTCCCCTCTACTCATCACTCATTAGACCCATTATAGAGTACAATGCCCCTTTTGGTATGTACCTCACAAGACATCTGCAACAACTGGAAAGGCCACAGAAATACCTCACAAAGAGGATTACCGGCCTCAAAGAGATGCCCTATGCAAACCATCTCAAAAAACTGCAGCTTTACTCCGTTGCATATCGCCTACTCAGAGGCGATCTCTGCCTAACACACAAAGCTATGTCAAACCCAGAGCTTTTAGACATGCTCCACTTAAAGAAATACCAATCCCTATGAACTACATGCTCTAGGGACCGAAATCTCATCACCACAATAAACAGAACATGCTGGAGGGATAGATTCCTGTCCCAGAGACTTCCCATATTCTGGAACAAACTACCTATCTATATCAAACAAAGCTCCTCATTAGCACTGTTCAAGAAAAATCTTGATGATTGGATGGGAGATAGGAAATTTACCCCGGGGATCACTTCTGTGGCTCTACTCGACAGTGGCACAGGAAAATAATTTTCTTGGGTGGCGAAAGCCAGGGTACCTTTGGCTAGGCTTATATAGGCCCTAGGGCCAATAGCCTAGTACCTACCTATGAACCTATGAGCCTATAATCTATTGTAGAATAATTACTCTTACAGACCTAGTAAAGTGTTGGGTCTGGTGTAGCCCTGCTATGCTCGCGCTACGTGTGCAAGGTTACAAATATACCTACAGTAACCGCCATTTTCAAAGTAATCCTGTTCTCCTGGACCCAGTCGGTAGCAACCTGACCAACGCAGTATCATTTTTTCTCTTACTTTTATTATCTTTTAAGTACTATTACTGTATTGTCACTATTGTTGCATTGGTTTCTAACTGTTCAAACTCAAGTCTGTTGAAACATGTACAAAAAGTGTTACAATAGTATGTAGCGTACTGGGAATACTAGTCGCATGTGAAGCCTGATATTAAGATGCAAATGAATACTTACTGTGGCATAGTGCGGCTTATCTGATTTACCAGAAGCATGTATTTGTGCATATTTTAGTAGCTTAGATACGGATTACATTGTTCTGGTATGGAAATAAGTTTGTAATCTACTGTTTTTACCCGATTTACTAGACTGTAGATTAACTAAGGAACTGATTGCATTGCCTGCATTACTTGCATAGTGGACTTACCAGTCATTACGGATCACTTAAACAGGCTAATTGGTGCAAACAATATAGATATGTTTTCCTACAACTCTGAAAGTCTCTAATATAGCTCTGCGGAGTACTTCCCTTGGTGGGTTAGCCTGTTAGTCCAGACCACTATTAATCCTTGTGTCCTTTATCCAGGTTTATGTCCCTGAAAACTGCTGGTCTCCAGAAGACTAACCAAAGCTAATCGGGCATCCCCCAAAGGAGAAATTATTTGCATTTGCCACGGCAAGCAAAGGTTAATTGTGCCATCATTTTTACTTGCCTTTAACTATACAGCCACGCCAAACTGGGTCCATAGCAACAATAGATAGCTATTACAAGGCCTTATCCCATCAAAAATTGGAAACTTAATAATATATTACTGGCTTAATTTAGTGTTCGTGTTGCTAAAACCTTACTGCTGATAACCCCTATATGTGTGACAATGCCTAGTGCATCACTAGCTATATGAGCAAAAGGGGTACCTGGAAGGATAAATAGATGGTGAACACAAAACAGAATACATAGCTAGTGAATATAAAACATAATCTAGTGTAGAATAATTACTCTTACAGACCTAGTAAAGTGATGGGTTTGGTGTAGCCCTGTTACACTCGCCCTCGCTATGCTCAGGCTCGCTTCGCACCCCACCCTGCCCCCAAATTCCACCTGCCCCTAAATATGCTAAATTTATATACACAGTGACCACTGCCCTCCTTCTCTATCCAATCCATACTCTCAGAATTAACTCCACCTTCCAACCTCTCCTACTCTGTACCACTTCCTATACAGTTGTGTTGTAAAAATAGCATTAAATGATGCAGCCACTAATTAAAACCAATTTAAGAATTCTCTACATTTCTATCCCTTTGCTGACTATCACCTATCTGTTCACTGGTTATGAACACCTGACTTACCTAGGTTTCCAATACCCTAGAGCCCAAACTACCTTGATAGCAGGGTCAGATAATTTTGATTACTTAATCAACCTCTATACACCTAGGTCCTTTCTTACCGACTACCCCCACCCTGTCAGAACTAGCTATATTAACCCCAAGAATAAAAAAATACCATAATCTTATACTCAAATACTTAAAACTTATAGATAGACTGCAATGTAACCTAACCACGGATGGAGACATCCACCCTAAACCTGGTCCTTCTGCACTAAATATTTCCACTCTAAATACCACTTACCTCACTAACTATCATGCCATAAGTAAACCAATTCACTCTCTCCTGTTTAGTCACCTCATTATAAGAAGTGTTAATAACAAAATTAACCACCTACATGCTCTCCTAGATACTCTTGCCCCAGACATATTATGTCTTACAGAAACCTGGCTAAAACCCATAACCACAGACAATGAAATAGTCCCTCCAGGATATAACATTATAAGATGTGACATTACCACCAAGAAAGGTGGAGGAATAGCTGTTCTTTATAAAAATACACTGGAAATGAACTATGCAACTACTCAAGCAACCAATACTGACAATGCTGAAATCCTTATCACTAAACTAAAAATAAATAAAGATAAAAGCATGAATACAATATGCATTTATATTCTCCCAGGCAATAACGTAAGTACCCTTGAGAACTTTGTCTCCTGGCTCTCAACATACCATCCTCAAGAGACTATTATTCTTGGTGATTTTAATATAGATTGGAATTCTTGCATTACAGACCCCCCTCTCTCCATGTCAACCTCTATGGTTTTAATCAGGTTATATCCACACCCACTAGAGTCAGCAAAACCAACAATAAAAATAGCATCCTTGACTGGATCCTCATTAATAGCAATCAACATATGTTCCAGGCTGGGAACCTGCCTGACGACATAAGTGATCACTCCCTTACCTACATAATCAGGCACAGGGCTGGAATACCCAACCAATCCACCCTCAAAAACATTAGAAACACCAAAAAGTTTAATCTTACTAGTTTCAAAACTGAACTCAAAGCTTGCAACTGGTCAACTATAAAGCATCTTCCACTGGAAGAGGCTGTAACTTACTTCAACCACAAATTCCTAACCATACTTAACAAACATGCACCAAAACGCATGACTAGGAAAAAACAAAAATAGCCCCATGACTTTCTAAGGAAACCAGACACAAAATGTCACTTAGAAACAAAGCCTGGACAACTTGGCACACCACCAAAGCCCCGACAGACCAACTAAAATATAGGCAACTACGGAATGATACAAAATCATCCATATTAAAAGATAAAATCAATTATTACTGTCACTTGCAACAAAAGCACCAAAACCATCCTCATAAATTCTGGGCAGGTGTAACCAAACTCCTGCATCCAGGTCAGTCCTCTTGTCCTTTCCCCTCTGGCACTGAACAACAATCTCCAGAAGTTGTTGCCAACAACTTTAATAACTTCTTTACAGAAACTATCCATAAACTGGCCAGTCCACTATCCCCTGGAAACCCAATCAATACCACTACCTCACCCTCCCTTCCACTCCCTTTTACCCTCCAACAAATCCCTACCTTATTTATCACAACTCTGCTCAAGAAATTAAAACCAACCACCCTGTTGGCTGATCTCCTCCCAGCTGAATACCTCCAAAAAGCTGCAAAAGCCATAGCCTAGCCTGTTACCATCTTGATTAATAGAACTATAGCTGAAGCCACTATTCCTTCTATCTGGAAAACTTCACATGTAATCCCTCTGCATATAGGAGGTAGCTCTACAGAACTATCAAACTACAGACCCATCGCTATACTGTCACCACTAACGAAAATCATGGAAAAATGTATTCAAAAACAACTTATGAACTACCTTATCAAAAATAATCTCTTGACTGAAGCCCAACATGGTTTTAGGCTATATCATAGTACCACTTCAGCCCACCTCTCCTTTGCTAATGCCATTAACCTCAATCGGAACAATAACAAACTTACTTCAGCTCTCTTTCTGGATCTTTCTAAGGCCTTTGACATGGTCAATCATGAACTTGTCCTACTTGCTCTAAAATCCATTTACCTAGACAGCCAATCTCTCAGATGGTTCCACTCTTACCTAAGAAATAGACACCAGGCAGTCTTATGGAAAGGTAAACTATCTACCCTACTACCTATCATCATAGACATTCCCCAGGGATCAATATTAGGACCACTCCTATTCTCAATCTTTATTAATGACCTGAATAATATCATCCCAAATGAAATATGTGTAGAATACGCAGATGACTCGACCATAATTTGCTCAGCCTCTTCCCCTAAGGACTTGCAAATAAAAACCCAAACCACCTTTAACCTAGTAGAAAACTGGCTCCTCAATAAGAGGCTTATATTAAACCCGAACAAAACAAAATTACTGCTATTCTCCCCAAGTAGTAGGCAGCCTATATTAGCATTCGCAGTAAGATCCAACAATGGGACCATCATTTCTCCTGATCTCTCAAACAAACTCCTAGGAATATTAGTTGACAATAACCTCAAGTTTGATCTTCACATTAATCAAACTATCAAAACTGTCAATAAAAAACTTGGCTCCCTCTATAGGGTCAAATCTTTCCTAACCCCATCAACAAAAATTGTCATTGCCCGAACCCATCTTCTCTCCACCCTCCTCTATGCTTCCCCTCTACTTACAAACTTAAGTAAAGCCAACCTTAACAAACTAGCTATGTGCTACAATAACATTGCTAGATTTGCCACCGCCACACCTTATAGAACCCACCGCTGTCTTAACTTACACTCACTAGGGTGGCTTGAATTAACTAACCTTCTCAGGGTCAACCAACTGACTGTAGCTCATAAGACACTCTATCATCCTGAAAACATACCAGGGCTTAGAAACCTCATTACTCCCTACTGTAACTTCAGGGCACTACAATCATCTAATGTACTCCTAGCACAAACATTAAAAGCCAACACCTTGTCTGGGGACTGTCTGTTTTCCAACCATGTAGGTAAATTATGGAACTCCCTTCCTGCCAACCTTACCTCTGAACTCCCTCTGTTACAATTCAAAAAAAAAACTAGCTCAATATTTTAAACGGCACTGGCTTTGCCCTTGTTCTAACCCTGTCTAGCCATTATAGCAATAGTAGCTCTTTCACCTTAGGACATTTTGTTGCAAAACTATCTGTTTGCGATTCTCTGTATAACTATACCTGAGTTTTTGCCCTGTATTTATAAAAATATGCTTACCTATGTTTAGGGAACAAACATCTTATTTGCTGTTAATGTTTAATGTCTTTTGTACTATATTATGTATTTTCTCAATCACTTGATATTTTCAGATTGATTAGGTCTTTTGTCACTGCTATATTCTATGTCTTTGTTACTTTCCACGTATGATTGTATGGAGCTTTTCTCCCCGGGCCTCCTCTGAAAATGGACATGTATCCAGTCGGACTATCCCGGTCAACAAATGTAAAATAAATAAATAAAATAAATAAAATTAGTAAAGGTATTTTCTTGAGAGCCAAAGAAGTTATAACCTCCTATACTCAGCACTTATCTGGCCCATAAGTGAGTATAACGCCTCGTTTGGCATGTACCGTACTAAGCATCTGCAGCAATTAGAGAGACCTCAGAGGTTTCTAACAAAAAAGATCAAGGGGCTCCAGCCTATGCCTTACACAGACCAACTAAAGTCCCTGCCACTATATGCCCTATCGCATAGACTTCTTAGGGGAGACTTATGCCTGGCCTACAGAGCAATCCAAGACCCAAATCTAATGAACTTGCTGCATATCCATAAATCAAATGGGACTAGGTCCACCCATTCCAGGGACCTAAATATGGTCTACGACTTAAATAGGATATCATGGAGGGACAGAATTATCTCCAAGTGACTGACGCATCTTTGGAACAGGCTACAGATTCATGCAAAACAGAGCAACTCTATGACACTGCTCGAGAGGAACCTGGATGAGTGGATCGGGCACCAGAAATTCTTATCAGGGATAGAGGCCACAAACCTCTTGGACATGGACAGGCATCACTAAATGCAATCTTGGGTATTGACTTGCATTTCTATGGTATTACATTGGGATGAAATCTCTAGGCTTAAAATGACCTCCAGGTTGATAGCCTAGTAATCACCTCTGATCCTATGATCCTATAAACGAGAAAGCATGGAATGAAGAAGGAAAGAGATTAGTAATGCAGTTAAGGAAAGATCATATTACTACGAGAACATTCTATAAACATTTGTCTGAACAGTGGATTATATTTAAGTAAAGTATCATTCATTTTATTTGTTTATTTGTTTATTTATTTATTTTACATTTGTTTTTTACGTTTGTTTACCTGGATAGTCCGACTGGATATATGTCCATTTTTAGCAGAGGTCCAGGGAGAAAAGCTCCACATAGACAAACTTACATAGATTACACAGAAGTTAGCAATTATAAAAACAAAGTGATTATATACAATGGGTTAGTAGTGTTCCCTAGTAGGGACTCACAATTGTCATGGACAGACAATTAGAAAGTAAGAGACATCAGATTGGAAGCAAAACTTGGTGATGTAGTTACAAATTATGATAATTGCAGAATATGCTTTTAGTTTATAACTTAATCAGGGTTGGTACATGGGCATAGCCAATTCACTTTGAGATACTGATTGAGGTTTTTTTTGAAGAGACTTTTGGAGGATTGTAGGGTTATATAGTTTGGGAACAAATTCCAGATTTTGCCAATGAATTTGGCAAACAGGGATTCGCCAGCAGAGTTATTAGCTTTGTGGGTTTGGACCAGTAGTTTATCGGCTGACCATAGGGATCTCAGGTTGCTATATGGCTTAACAATATTTTTAAGTGAGGGGGTATCCTCAGGGTGGTACAAATTTTTCTGCGCTATTAAGAGTTGATTGAATTGAATTAAGCTGGGCAGTTATAGCCACTCTAGTTGTTTAAGGTTCTGGCAGTGGTGGGTTCTATAGGTGGAGCCAGTGGTGAATCTGGCAATATGATTGTAGCTATGGGACAGTTTATCTAGTTTGGATTTGTTGAGGTTTGAGAGTACAGGTGAGGCATTTAAAAGAGTAGAGAGTAGGTGTGATAAGGCAATTGCAGTCCTAGCCAGTGGGGTCAAAATGTCTTGTTTCTGTACAGTGATCCAAGCTTCTTATTGATGGTCTGTATGGTTTTGTTGACCTGTAGGTCAAATTTGAGATTATTGTCTATGATAACCCCTAGCAGTTTGGTGTGATGATCTGGGGAAATAGTGGTACCATTGTTAGATGTGACAGAGAATGAAAGTGTGGTGAATCTACTAGTGGGGGAGAAGAGTAAAAGTTTAGTTTTATTGGGGTTCAGAAGTAGGCTTTGGTTGGTGAGCCAGTTCTCAATAGTGTTAAATGTATTTTGGGTTAGGGTTTGCAGTTCGGATGGGGAGGTGGCTGAGCAGATCAGAGTGGAATCAATTGCATATTGAATGCAGGTAGCTTTAGGAATAACAGTGTGAAGGTTGTTGATAAAAATAGAGAAGAGTGGTGGACCTAATATGGACCCTTGAGAGACACCAAGTGTGAGAGATTGCTGGCTGGAGAGTTTGCCCTGCCATAGTACCACCTGTTGTCTACCAGTCAGGTAGGATTGGAACCACTGGATAGCAGGCTTGTTAAGAGAAAGAGATTTTAATGAAAGAATAAGAAGTTTATGGTTGACCATGTCAGAGGCTTTTGATAGGTAAAGAAAGAGGGTAGAGGTTAGCCTATTGTCATTCCTGTTTTGGTTTATGGCAGTAGTAAAGTAAAGGAGGGCTGAGGTGGTGCTGTGGTATGGCCTGAAAACCATGCTGGGAGTTGGATAGTAAGTTATTCTGTGTAAGGTATTGCATTAGTTGCTTGTGTACACATTTCCATTATTTTGTCTAGTGGGGAAAGAATGGCAATGGGTCTATAGTTGGATATGTCTGAGGAGCTACCACCTTTATGGAGTGAGATGACGTGAGATATGTTCCAGAGGGGGGGATAGCGTTTTCAGATATAGTTCTGTTGATGAGGATAGATATGGGATATGCAATGGCATTTGCAGCTATTTGTAAGTACTTCGTAGGGAGGAGGTCAGCAGCAAGGGTGGTAGGTTTTAGGTTTTTTTAGAAGTGTTTTGATAAAACAAGTGGATATTTATTGGAAGCTAAATTTGGGGTGATTATTGGGTAGATTAGGCGTGTGGTTTAAGTTAGAGGAAGTTAGTTGATTTGCTAGGGATTGCATTGTTTCAGTGAAAAAGTTATTAAAGGCGCTAGCTATGGTCTCTGGGGAACTATGGGTGTGGTTAGCCAGGGTTGGGGTGGTGTTAAAGTTTTTTTACAGTGGCAATATGATGTAAGAAAAGTAGAGAAAGAGAAATATAAAAGAACATAAAATGATACATTGTAAGATTTAGAACATAATGAAAGAAAATACATTGACAAAGAAAAAGGAATTATATGTAACAAATCAAGAAAAAATACAATAATTGCTATATAATTAAATATATTTTTAAAAGGAAAAATCAAGTTAATTAAGCAGATTAGTAAGGGAAGATGGTAATGCAATGACAAAAATAAAACATGTAAAAGGAGAAATAGAAAGAACTCAAAAGAACATTGTGAATAGTGTGGTACTATATGTGTAAGAAATTTTTAAACAAAAAAAAACGCAGGAAGTAAAAAAAAAGTTAACAGAAAAATAAAATAAAGAGTTGGAAAAGGAGATTCCTTTAAATGAGCTAGATAAATTATAATGAAAAATAAATATAGATTCAACTGCAGGATCAAATGACATAGGGTATAAAATATATAAAAATTGGGACAGGTAAAAAAATATATATTTTTTTAAATATTTTGAATGAATGGTCAAATGATCGTTTTATGTATTAAGAATTATGTAGTGGAATACTTAATTTCATTTGGAAGAAGAAAGATAGAAGACAAGGAAAAAAGTGGAGAACGAAATTATTGAATAAAAATGATTATAAGATCTTTATGAAAATAGTACAAAAGGGATTTGAAACTAAAATGGCAAATATTATGGAAGATATCACATATATCTATCTATACACACACACACACACACACACACACACACACACACATATATATATATATATATATATATATATATATATATATATATATATATATATATAGATACACACACACACACACACACACACACACACACACACACACACACACACACACACAAACACAAATAGGGTCTGTATTATGTGATCAAAAACCCAAGTCAGCAAATGCCAGTTCGCTGACCAATGAACAGCGAACTGTCATTTCTGCCAACGGCCACTTCAGCAAAATTTTTTCTAGGGGAAATAATCTCTTGGGCAAACATTTCAAAGTGGGGGACTTCACCCTCCCCCCCCCCTAACTAAATATACCAACTCTGAGATCACACTACAGTGGGGAAACAGGAAAATTTAGGATGATGGCCAAAAGATACAGCTGTTTGCTGACTTGGGTTTTCAATCATGTACTATAGACCCATACAAATAGAATAAAGGGGAAGGGTTGTTAAGAATTATTAATTATAGAGACATTGGAAATGTTATTATGAATAGAAAAGAAGAAGAGAAAATCATAATAGGAGACCTTAGTAAGGCATTTGATACAATTCCACATAAAATCTTATGAGTAGTAATGAAAGAGAAAAAGTTAGGAAGTTATGTATGTCAGCATATAGTAATAATAAAGCAAAAATACTTGCAAATGGCTGGTCAATCCAAGAGGTACATATGAAGAGTGGTGTAAGACAGGGATGTCCAATTAGTTGTATACTCTTCGCATTAGTTATGAATGTGATAGCATATGAAATAAATTGCAAAATGAAGTAGGTGGGGTATGTAACACCTAAAGGATTAAGAATTCCAGTTCTGTTAACATATGCATATGACATAATAATTGAAAAAAAAAACAAATATGGAAAACAAAAGTAATAATTGACATAAATGAGTGTCTAGAAGTGAAAGGGATGGCATTAAATAAATACAAAAGTAAAGGTTTAGGTGAATAGGAAATGAGGGGTATAAATTTTACAATGAATAACATTTCTGCGTTAGGTATAACATTTGGGAACAAAGATGTAAGTAGAACTCAATGTGAAAAAACAATAGAATAAACAAAATAAACCTATCATTTTCTGGAGAACATGCCAGTTATCATTCAGAAAAAAAAGTTTATTTGATAAATTCAGTACTGATGGGAAAATAGCATACTTGACAAAGGTATTTATATTGCCAACAGTATTTGAAAATTAATTATTGCAGATTGTTTTTTCATTTAAATGGAGTTCTAGATTAAAACCAATAAAAAGAGAAGTTTTGTGTATAAATAAAGAGGTTTAGGGTTAATTAACCCAGTGGTATATGCTGCCTCATTAAATCTGTACAAAGTGTTAAAGTGGATAAATGAAAAAGATAAGAGATTAGTAATAAAACTGTATAAATATAAGTATGATAAATTGTGGGATATGGTTAAAAAGAGTAAAAGAGAAAAACAGTGCATAAATGAAGAAATAAAATGTTACCAAGAAAAAAATATATATTTTTCTGGAAAATAAAAACTGATGATAAAAAATATAGAAACATATGGTATAAGAATATAATGATACAATATTACTATGTAAAACAATGGGAAAATCTAACAGATAAAACAATTAAAGCTATAATAAGAAGAAACAATGGGATAACCATAAAATAGAAAGTCAAAACTTATTGTGGAGCCTGGTAATAGATAAACTGCCAGTAAAAGGAAATATGCCACATAAAAATAAAGTAATAAAATATGTTTTCATTGTCAAGAAGAAGAAACTATGGAACACGTACTTTTTAAATGAAAAAGAGAAAAAATTATGGGAAAAACTATGTAAAGAAGATTTTTTCAAAGATATAAAACAAGTGGATTAAATAAATTTGGATATGATTAAATATGTATATTATAAGAACAGAAGTAAAGAATATGTTAATAGAATAGATAAAAAAAAGTTGTTTTTGTTATATGGGTAATATGAATTGAAAGAATAAATGCAATTATGTTTAATGGTAAATTGATTTTTTTAACAACAATATTAATTAAAATCAGATGGTGGTTATAGAAAAAGGATTGGGGGCCTAATAGAGATTTAAATTTTGTATGATTGTAAAGGGAATTATAAATATATTTAAAAAGTTTGTATAGTTATGTATTTGTACATTTGTAAATATGTAAATAAATTGTAAATGAGCATTCTTTTTGTATATAAATAAAGGACCCCTACTCTTTTTGATAGGTGCTGTGGAGTCTTTTGCATCCCCCTGGGCTACTACCAACTCAAGCAGAGAGGACCATGGTTTAACATCTCATCCAAATGACACAGTCAAGAGTTCAGCACCCCTTATGCTTCACTGCAGCACCAGTAATTAAAGTATCTCATGTGGGAATAAAACCCACAGCCTTCTGCACCAAAGGGAGGGGGCTACCTGTTGCACCACTGACACTTTAGTCCCTAAGCTGAGTACCAACAGAAAATCAATGAATTATTATCTTAGAGTCCTACTGTTAGGTCGCATCCTCTAGGCACTTACCTTTTTTTTGTTCCTATGCCATCAGCACCTCTTATTAAAGCATTGCTTCCCACAGACTACATTACAACATTTGGCAAAGACAAAGGAATTAAACTGCTTTCCATACCTCTAGTAGTTATGCATTAGTGGCATCTGTGCACCTTAAACAACACTACCATACATTTATTAGCAGCATGCCTTTACCATGCACATTACAGTTCATATTGGCATACAAAACTTCTATTACCACCAGATACCTGCAACAATTGGAGAGGCCACAGCGGCTTCTCACCAAGAAATTACAGGGTACACAAGACAAGACGTACGTGGAAAGTCTGAAAGTCCTGTCCCTGTATTCTGCCTCCTACAGGTTGCTAAGAGGTGACATATGCCAGGCTTACAGGGTAGTCTCTGACCCAGCCCTGATGGAAATGTTGCACATTCGTAAATCAAACTTTAGGAGGGTCACTCACTCCAGGGGATCTTAAAGCTAGTCTCTGACTTGAACAGGTTATGCTGGAAAGATAGATACATCTCCCAGAGACTGCCACTTCTTTGGAACAAGCTTCCAATTCATGTGAAACAGAACACCTCCCAGACCCTCTTCAAATGCAACCTAGCTCAATGGATGAGTTACCATAAATTCACTCCTGAGGTGGTATCCATGTCCCTCCTTGAGAGAGGAAGTCAGTATTACCTACCATAGACCCTTACCTCTGCAAACTTCACTTAGTTAACCATCAACAACTGGGGCAACTCACTATAATAATGGCTAGTTTTGTAAGGGCTCTAGGGCCATTAGCCTAGTAATGTCCTATGAACCTATGAAAATCACTGCTCTCTAACTATATGTAACATAGAATGAAAAAAACTAATTCCCAAAGGTACAAAGGTTGATATCAAACTATTTTGTATATCCATAATATGTGTTACACATGTGTTGCTGAACTGTTTGTGAAAGCATAATACATGTTGAGTATATTATGCCCGTATGCATATGTCCTGTTAGGTAATAATGTAACCCTTTACCTAAACGTATGCAAGTTCTCATGGGCGATTAGGTAATATGCCAATCATGGTCATTTAGCTCCTTGCATGTACAACTATACTTTTCCAACATGACAAAGCCTCACACTGAGTTTAATTCATTGATATCGCATGGTTGAAAACTGCATTTATTCTTAGGCTTGCATACCCAGTGTCATAATATTCACTCATTGATGTACCTATTTGTTGTTTACTTCTTACACTGTAGTGCTTCAGTTTTATCTGAGAGCAGATAAGTCAATTTAGAGGGATTTAACCAGTTGCTAAAACTCAAATAAATAGACAGCAGATGGGGAGAAAGACAGATGTACAGACAGACTTACATAAACAGGCACAAACCTGGATGGTCAAATAGAAGGACAGAATACAAACAGTCAAGAAGGCAGGTAAATGAAATACCTGGTAGGATAATCAGGACACAGAAGGGAACCAAGCCAGACATGCTGGGACTTAGCGAGGCATTCTGCGAATGCATGTACCATGGTAATGGATCCTGTTGAAATTCTGGAAATTATCACTGTGATCTTCAGAACTGAGGCACTGCAGGTGTAAGTGCAGGGGATTTGTACTAAGTTTGTAACTGGGATGCATCATAGTATCCTCCCTACTCAGAGGTATAGTAGTATCATACGCTCTATAAATACGTATCTGAGGTAAAAGGTTGCTGTCTCCATGTTGGAAGTAGAGATGGTAAAGTCTCTTTACAAAACCAATTAGATGATTTGTATATGCAGACTGATTTTTGTAGTTATACAATTTGCAGTGTCATGTTTTGTAAATGCTAATTCATTTATGATGTTACCAGTCACACAGTTTCATGTTTTATAAATGCAGGCTAATTTTTAAAGTTAGCAGACTTGCAGTGTACTATCATGTCTTTGAATATGCAACAGGCAACCCATAATAACAACAATGGTACCTTTGTGGGTAGGCACTACATTTATGCTGCTTGAAGCAGGAAAAAAGATAAAAGAAGGATTTTTACCAGAACTAGGAAATGGGTGCAATGAAGTGAGATGCATTTAATGGAGATATCCAAGTTTCCAGCCATAACTTGCAAAATACCTAAAAAAAAAAACACAAAAGCAAAAACAGAGCAAACTAGCTGTAGTACTGATAGAACTATGGCTTCAGTAAACAGTGACTGTTCTAACACCCTGACCGTGGGAAGGTGATAACAAAGTCTGATAGAACTATGGCTTCAGTAAACAGTGACTGTTCTAATACCCTGACCGTGGGAAGGTGATAACAAAGTCTGATAGAACTATGGCTTCAGTAAACAGTGACTGTTCTAATACCCTGACCGTGGGAAGGTGATAACAAAGTCTGATAGAACTATGGCTTCAGTAAACAGTGACTGTTCTAATACCCTGACCGTGGGAAGGTGATAACAAAGTCTGATAGAACGATGGCTTCAGTAAACAATGACTGTTCTAATACCCTGACCGTGGGAAGGTGATAACAAAGTCTGATAGAACTATGGCTTCAGTAAACATTGACTATTCTAACACCCGGACCGTGGGAAGGTGATAACAAAGTCTGATAGAACGATGGCTTCAGTAAACAGTGACTATTCTAACACCCTGACCGTGGGAAGGTGATAACAAAGTCTGATAGAACGATGGCTTCAGTAAACAATGACTGTTCTAACACCCTGACCGTGGGAAGGTGATAACAAAGTCTGATAGAACGATGGCTTCAGTAAACAATGACTATTCTAATACCCTGACCGTGGGAAGGTGATAACAAAGTCTGATAGAACTATGGCTTCAGTAAACAGTGACTGTTCTAATACCCTGACCATGGGAAGGTGATAACAAAGTCTGATAGAACTATGGCTTCAGTAAACAGTGACTGTTCTAATACCCTGACCGTGGGAAGGTGATAACAAAGTCTGATAGAACTATGGCTTCAGTAAACAGTGACTGTTCTAACACCCTGACCGTGGGAAGGTGATAACAAAGTCTGATAGAACGATGGCTTCAGTAAACAATGACTATTCTAATACCCTGACCGTGGGAAGGTGATAACAAAGTCTGATAGAACGATGGCTTCAGTAAACAATGACTATTCTAATACCCTGACCGTGGGAAGGTGATAACAAAGTCTGATAGAACTATGGCTTCAGTAAACAGTGACTGTTCTAATACCCTGACCGTGGGAAGGTGATAACAAAGTCTGATAGAACGATGGCTTCAGTAAACAATGACTATTCTAACACCCTGACCGTGGGAAGGTGATAACAAAGTCTGATAGAACTATGGCTTCAGTAAACAGTGACTGTTCTAATACCCTGACCGTGGGAAGGTGATAACAAAGTCTGATAGAACTATGGCTTCAGTAAACAGTGACTATTCTAACACCCTGACCGTGGGAAGGTGATAACAAAGTCTGATAGAACTATGGCTTCAGTAAACAATGACTATTCTAACACCCTGACCGTGGGAAGGTGATAACAAAGTCTGATAGAACTATGGCTTCAGTAAACAGTGACTATTCTAACACCCTGACCGTGGGAAGGTGATAACAAAGTTACTGGCTGCAGTGAGAAATTAATTAGTAGATTATTGATTAGGGATCTGATCAAATGAATAATCACATCATAATGTGTTTTTAATCACTAAAATGGGTGAAGAAATAATAACTTGAGATACGGGAAATTTTGCAGGATCTCTTTAGCAGAAAAGTAAAGATCACAAAGGAGTGGTAAATGGCAAAGCAAAGGCTTAGGATTTATGAATAGTACTAAAGGCTATGACTATATATATATGTGTGTATATATATATTTGCAATAAACAACAGTCTCAGTGAAAGGGGGAAGTGAAGAGGATTTTTAAAGGGCACAGAGGGGGGCACAGTAATCAATACAAGTTTTAGGAAAGATGTAGCTGCATGGTAGCAGATGGGCAGAAAAGATTCATTAATTACATTCTGGAGTGGAGGTGGACCTAGCCAAAGGTCAGGCTATTAAATGTGTGTGGAAAGGTATATGAGAATGATGTGGAGCAAAAAGACAAGCTACAAACTGTCTTCAGTCAACATTTTTCAAAAGAACAAGAGGAACAGTAACAAAGCAACAACCATGGGGATAGAATATAAGTTTAGCAGCAGTTGTGATGGAATGTAAGACTAATAACAGTTGTGATGGAATATAAGACCAGTGACAGTTATGATGGAATATAAAACTAGCCAGAGTTATGATGGAATATAAGACTAATAACAGTTGTGATGGAATATAAGACCAGTGACAGTTGTGATGGAATATAAGACCAGTGACAGTTATGATGGAATATAACACTAATAATAGTTGTGATGGAATATAAGACCAGTGACAGTTATGATGGAATATAACACTAATAATAGTTGTGATGGAATATAAGACCAGTGACAGTTATGATGGAATATAACACTAATAATAGTTGTGATGGAATATAAGACTAGCGACAGTTATGATGGAATATAAGACTTGTGACAGTTGTGATGGAATATAACACCAGTGACAGTTGGGATGGAATATAAGATTAGCAACAGTTATGATGGAATATAAGACTTGCGACAGTTGTGATGGAATATAAGACTAATAATAGTTGTGATGGAATATAAGATGAGTGAGAGTTGTGATGGAATATAAAACTAGTGACAGTTATGATGGAATATAACACTAATAATAGTTGTGATGGAATATAAGACTAGCGACAGTTATGATGGAATATAAAACCAGTGACAGTTGGGATGGAATATAAGATTAGCAACAGTTATGATGGAATATAAGACTTGTGACAGTTGTGATGGAATATAAGACTAATAATAGTTGTGATGGAATATAAGATGAGTGAGAGTTGTGATGGAATATAAAACTAGTGACAGTTATGATGGAATATAACACTAATAATAGTTGTGATGGAATATAAGACTAATGACAGTTATGATGGCATATAAGACCAACAGTTGTGATGGAATATAAAACTAATATCCCAGAGACTCACCATGCTTTGGAACAGGATTCCAATATACATCAGGTAGAGCCCTTCACTAAACACTCTTCAAGAGAAACCTTGACGGGTGGATGGGAAACAGAAAATTTACCCCTGGGATCACTGCAGTGGCTCTGCTGGACAGTGGCGCAGGGAACTAATAGCTCTGCTGGACAGAAACACAGGGAACTAATCTAAGGGGGTGGCAAAAGCCAAAATATTCTGATTAGGCTTATAAATGCCCTTGGGCAGATAGCCTAGTATTTACCTATGAACCTATGAACCTAATAATAGTTGTGATGGAATATAAGACTAGTGACAGTTATGATGGAATATAAGACTAGCCACAGTTATGATGGAATATAAGGCCAGTGGCAGTTGTGATGGAATATAAGACTAGTGACACTTATGATGGAATATAAGACTAGCCACAGTTATGATGGAATATAAGGCCAGTGGCAGTTGGGATGGAATATAAGACTAGCGGCAGTTATGATGGAATATAAGACTAGCGACAGTTATGATGGAATATAAGACTAGTGACAGTTATGATGGAATATAAGACTAACAGTTGTGATGGAATATAAGACTAGCGACAGTTATGATGGAATATAAGACTAGTGACAGTTATGATGGAATATAAGACTAACAGTTGTGATGGAATATAAGACTAGTGACACTTATGATGGAATATAAGACTAGCCACAGTTATGATGGAATATAAGGCCAGTGGCAGTTGGGATGGAATATAAGACTAGCGACAGTTATGATGGAATATAAGACTAGCGACAGTTATGATGGAATATAAGACTAGCGACAGTTATGATGGAATATAAGACTAGTGACAGTTATGATGGAATATAAGACTAACAGTTGTGATGGAATATAAGACTAGTGACAGTAATGATGGAATATAAGACCAGTGACAGTTGGGATGGAATATAAGACTAGCGACAGTTATGATAGAATATAAGACCAGTGACAGTTGGGAAGGAATATAGGACTAGCGACAGTTATGATGGAATATAAGACCAGTGACAATTGGGATGGAATATAAGACTAGCAACAGTTATGATGGAATATAAGACTAGTGACAGCTGTAATGGAATATAAGACTAATGACAGTTATGATGGAATATAAGACTAACAGTTGTGATGGAATATAAGACTAATAACAGTTGCGATGGAATGTAAGACTAATAACAGTTGTGATGGAATATAAGACTAATAACAGTTGCGATGGAATGTAAGACTAATAACAGTTGTGATGGAATATAAGACTAGTGATAGTTGTGATGGAATATAAGACTAGCGACTGTTATGATGGAATATAAGACTAGTGACAGTTGTGATGGAATGTAAGACTAGCGACAGTTATGTTGGAATATCAGACCAGTGATAGTTTGGATGGATGTTATAACATCAAACCAGAAACCTCGATGACTGACAATATCAAAGCCACGGAACATTTAATTCTTTCCCAGGGAAATAATTTGGTGGGCCATTTTTGTGGCTTCGCTATTTCCTCCACTGTGGTGCAATCTCAGAATTGGTATATTTAAGTAGGGGGGTGTGGGGGTGTGGGGGGTGAAGTACCCCACATTAGAAATAGTTTGTAGTGTTTGTGTGTTTCGTGTTTTGTACTGGAACAGCGTTTTTTTCCCAGAGAAAAAAATGCTGATCTCAGTCTTTGGGTTTTTCAGCTTTCATGGTGTTGAGTTTGATGTTATAACATTCGAAGTTTTGACACTTCGATGTTATAATATAGACCCCAGATAGATAGATAGATAGATAGATAGATAGATAGATAGATAGATAGATAGATAGATAGATAGACAGATGGGCAGATGGCTGGACAGATAGATAGATAGATAGATAGATAGATAGATAGATAGATAGATAGATAGATAGATAGATAGATAGATAGATAGATAGATAGATAGAGGGATAGATTTTTTTTAACTATCCGTGATCACTGTACAAAAACTAATGTCCTTTGTTTCATCCCAGAAACTACAAAAAGGTATAGACTAGCCAGTTACCTGTGAAAAATGCATAAGCAAAAGGGAAAATATTATTCACCATCCGCATAATAATTCACAGAACATAGTTAACAGGGTTGATATCTCAAAACTTATGTTAACACTAGGGTTCTGAACTCCACATAAAACAACTGTTACAAACCCTTAATCACCACATTTTTGTGTCCAGTACCCATCTTGAATAAAATTCATCTGATATTTGCAAAGCAAGGGCCAATTCACCAGCAACTTAAGAAACCATGATTTGGAAGATAAATTATATCCTTGTGTTTCTCTGAAACTGTTATTCAAAGCCATTTTTAATCTTGTTTATACTTGAATGGAGTAACTGTTTACGCAAATAAGAATATTTAATTTACTATAACTGGTGATTCCTTTTGTTTTTCTTCAGAAGTGTTCCTACTGCATTCATTGGAGTGATTTAATTTCTCTGTGGACATCCAAAGTCATAACTGCATGTCTTAATTCAACCAACATATTTCTAACATTCACTGTTCTCTAACCTGTACCTATGTTTTAGAAATTCAAAAAAAAAATTAACTAAGTGGGTGATGTTCCTTACAGTAAAATTGCCTTTTTTTGCATCCATTTATCCCAGTAAAAGTTTGCATCATCAATCTAAGCTGCTGGTGATGCCAAATTGATGCTTTTACTTTTTCTAATAGCGATTTTGCTAATTCCCTCCTGAGTAATTTCATTTTGATCAATCTGACTGGTAATAAGGGTCATATCCTTAAATAATGCGGGCAGCCTGATTTGTACCAGAACATGTTCCTAGAAGTGCCCTTACCTAGTAACTGAGCATGCAGTCCTGCCCATAAGGGCATCATTATTTGGTTGCATGTATGTAAAGTGGAGGTTGATCCATGTTTCCTAAGATTTGGGAAGCCTGCTCCTTCTTTATTAAGGAGTGCATGCAAAACGTTATGGAGATCTTATTTTTTCCTTACTCAGACATAATTAAGAAAGAATCTATAAATATTTACCAAATACATATCCAAGAGAAGTGTAGGAATATACGCAAAAGGTCTGATATATATCACAGTGAATATCATTTCTTTGAAATTGTCTTCCACTTATCATAAAGTGAAATACTTCCCTTGCTCTATTCATACATAATCTGAAGGAATGGATGCGAAACTGTAAATTCTCACCTTATATAAACACACTCTTAAACACAATAATGCTAAATTTAATTTCATGATTATTGATAAAATCTGGAAGGACAGGACAAATAAATCAGGGTGGCATGTAATGTTAAATAAAAAAAAGAATGTTTGGATCATTAGGCTTGGGGCTTTATTTTCTCCAGGGCTCACTGACCATCTATAAAGTGTGTTAAATACAGCCCTGATTTTAATGGTTGCTGTTGCTTTAAATGTCAATTTATTATGGTATAAATGAGAGCAATTTGTGCTTCTGTTTGTATTCAGATTTATTCTTTCCATCTTATCCAGTAACCATCTGTCTTCTCTCTTCCTTAAGACCTCTTTCCTGCCCCATTGCGATGATTTAACTACAGTGTTACTAATGATTTAACTACAATGTTACTAATTTAACTACAGTGTTATTGATGACGTAACTACAATGTCACTGATGATTTGAACTTACCAGGTTGTCTTGGTTGTGGGTGTTTCAGGAACCTTATAAAACAAAGATATGGCATTTACATATCAAACAAATATGACAGATAATGTTGATGCAACTACTAAAACCTACCAGGCGTGTCCTCCTCTGACTCCACCCCTGGTGATGAGGGTTGAAATGCCACTGTCATGTGAAAAGATAAACTTACACAACTCAATAGTAACCACAAACAAGACATTATGTAGCATTCCACCTGATGTATAATACACAGAAAATAAGATAAACACAGATGTGGAGTTGGTATAATGGTTAAGGTGCTTGTCTCATAAACCCAGGTTACAGGGTTTGATTCTTACCATTAAGGGAAATAGGCTAGAGTTAAAATGACATGGAAAGACAGTTAACCTAGTACTTTCCTACAACATTATGGGAAGGGGCTGGTTTAAGGGTTAATGTTTTTACATCACAGACACAAGGTACAGGGTTTGGTTCTCACCCTTGAGAGAAATTGGTTATGTTTAAAATGGCCCACAAGGGTAACCAGCCTGTAAATATTGGACAGGTGACGATGCTCTGCAGATTGCAGATGTCCCATGCAGGTGAACATGACCACATTATTCATGAAGACCACAGATGTAATTATCAACAGTGAAATGTAACAACCATATGGACTGCCTTACGAGATATGTCCTGCCTGGTTGGGGAATGCATCATCCAATGTAAAGCGGAGTCTGTATTATGAAAAGGCACACAAACTACAATATGTGAGTTTACTCCACAGTCTTAACAGGAGGCAGAGAGACACACAAAAGCTATGAATCTCAGTAACAGCATATGGAGACACAGAACAAATGGTGGAGACTTCTTGTGGACCTGTGAACATGGGACAAATGGTGGAGACTTCGTGTGGACCTGTGGACATGGGACAAATGCTGGAGACTTCGTGTGGACTTGTGGACACAGGACAAATAGTGGAGACTTTCTGTGGACCTTTGTAGAGAACAAGCCAACATTAATTTCATAGATCATGGGAGTACTAAACAGTGTATCTGACAAACTTGTCTGGTGTTGTGATAAGAGGCAAGGAACATAATTTTCTCATCTGGAGAAGATTATGGTAACCTACTTCCATTGGCTTTCCTCACCCTCTCAAATAGGTGACGTTTGTTGGCTGCATTTAGAATCATGTCAGAGCAACATCACCAGCAGGCCTCCTTGTGTCTGCTGTGTTTACCCATGGCATCCATCATATGTGTAAGATCCATCCGCACTTACTTCCTCCTCACAGTATTGTCTGACCATCCAAGAAGGATATGTGTATGGTGGTGCTTAGCCTTGATTATTATGTCATTTTTGGGAGTTGAAAAATTTTCCTTCCTATTGCAGTTGGGCATCTGGAAGCTAGGGTGATGTGCACATCTGAAATTTCCCACAGGGTTCATATATTTACATGACGATGTTAAAAGCATATGTCAAATGAATGCTTCACCTCTCTTTTACAATGCATAGCACTGAAAAACAATCGGTGTCATCTACATTACTGTCATGTATAGATAGTGGGAACCAGCATAAAAATGATGTCTGATTGGAATGCCTGAACATCATCAGCATACATGCACTTAGCTATCAATCCATTACACATGCTTGGATATATCAAGCCTGAACATCATCAGCATACATGCACACAGCTATCAATCCATTACACATGCTTGGATATATCAAGCCTGAGCATCATCAGCGTACATGCACGTAGCTATCAATCCATTACACATGCTTGGATATATCAAGCCTGAGCATCATCACCATACATGCATGTAGCTATCAATCCATTACACATGCTTGGATATATCAAGCCTGAACATCATCACCATACATGCACACAGCTATAAATCCATTACACATGCTTGGATATATCAAGCCTGAATATCATCAGCATACATGCATGTAGCTATCAATCCATTACACATGCTTGGATATATCAAGCCTGAACATCATCAGCATACATGCATGTAGCTATCAATCCATTACACATGCTTGGATATATCAAGCCTGAACATCATCAGCATACATGCACGTAGCTATCAATCCATTGCACATGCTTGGATATATCAAGCCTGAACATCATCAGCATACATGCACGTAAGTATCAATCCATTACACATGCTTGGATATATCAAGCCTGAACATCATCAGCATACATCCACGCAGCTATCAATCCATTACACATGCTTGGATATATCAAGCCTGAACATCATCAGCATACATGCACGTAGCTATCAATCCATTACACATGCTTGGATATATCAAGCCTGAACATTATCAGCATACATGCACGTAGCTATCAATCCATTACACATGCTTGGATATATCAAGCCTGAACATCATCAGCATACATGCACACAGCTATCAATCCATTACACACGCTTGGATATATCAAGCCTGAACATCATCAGCATACATGCACGTAGCTATCAATCCATTACACATGCTTGGATATATCAAGCCTGAACATCATCAGCATACATGCATGTAGCTATCAATCCATTACACATGCTTGGATATATCAAGCTGGCAGAGGTAGGATCTGAACGCATGCCACTGGATACTATGACAATTAAGGGTGAAACACATAACCAATGTGCCACAACTACAGCCTTATAACAATGGTGTTGTTACAGTTACATGCATATCCGAACACAGCTACCAATTTGACCTCACGCATGTAGGATGCATCACAGATATTATCACAATCAGTGACAGACAGCATCACAAATGTAACTGTCATGATATGGTAAACAAACAACAACTGAAAATATTATATAAACAAGGCAGTAAAACATCAGCATATGAAAATGAGCACTTATTCATGGCTACATATAACAACAACAACAAACGATGTAAACGTTAAGCCATCCTGATGTCGCAGATATCCCATTGAAGCAATCACAACTACCTTGATATGATTAAGCATCGGACAGCATCCATAAATCATTCCCTGAGCATACAAGTTGTGGACAGCACTGTAAGTCATCAGTCTCCACAACACACTTTGCACCATCTGTACAAAATGTCTTGATTTAGCCAAGGTCTTCAACACTATTCCACATTCAATCATCATTGACAAACTACCCCAGTTGAATATCAACCCCTATGTTGTCAGGTGGGTTGCAAACTGGCTCATAGATTGACAATACTCAAAGTGGGAGACTAGAGTCCTACAATGGTTAGTGCTGGGTCCACTCTTGTTTGGCATATACTTCTCAGAAGTCCAGACCAAAATGGAGGGGCGGTGGCTAACCAAGTTTGAAGATGACTGCAAATCAGGTGCTATCACTGAATCCCATAGTGATGTCAGAGTACTTCAAAAGGGGCTTACACAGACCAATGATTGGTGCCAAAGCCATGGTCTTAAACTAAATGCTAAAAAAATGCATCATCATCCCCTTCAGTAAAGCAATGTCCCTGCTGATTATAAAATAAGCAATAATACCCTATGTACCAATTCAGTAGTGAGAGACCTGGGAACACAAGTTGACTGTGACCTCAACTTTGACTACCATGTGTCTACTGTGGTGAGGAAGGTATTCTACATTGCTCACCTGATTAGCAAGGGTATCGCTTCAAGAGCAAAAGAGATTACAACTCCCCTGTACTCATCCCTCATCAGGTCTATTACTGAATATAATGTTCCCTTTGGCATGTACCATACCAGACACCTGCAACAACTTGAGAGACCTCAGAGATTTCTAATTTAGAAAATTCTGGGTCTCCAGTACATATCATATATGGATAGACTGAAGTCACTGTCACTGTACTTAGTAACATATAAATTTCTTAGAGGCAACTTATATCTGACTTACCGGGCTATCTCTGACCCAAATCTAATGGAAATGCTGAACATCCGTAAGTCAAATGAGACTACCGTCACCCATTCCAGGGACTACAATCTAGCCTGTGATATAAACAGGACCTGCTGGAGAGACAGATACATCTCTCAGATGTTACCACTCCTCTGGAATAGGTTTCCAATTAACATCAAGCAGAGCACCTCCATGACCATCTTTAAGCACAATCTGGACAATTGGATGGGAAACTGTAAATTTCTGCCAGGGATTGCCTCAGCGTTTCCCCTGGATATGAGTAGTCCTTGCTAGAAAAACCTTAGGCATAGAAGATATCTCTCATCTAGTATTATATTGGGATTTAACTGCTAGGCTTGTAAAGGCCCTTGGGTCAATAGCCTAGTAACATCCTGTGACCCTATGAAACTATAAGATGCTACAGGCTAATTTGCAATAACTACAGATATATGTGAATTTTGTCTGAATCTGTAATTCTCTGGAGCTGGTTTGCTTATACTTGCATATGGGGCAAACGTCCTTGATAATAATGGGCATGTACCCCATATGCATACATATTGCTGAAGTCCATTACAATTCTTTATATAACAGACAGATTGCAGAGAATTTCATATAACATATGCATGAAATATGCTTCAGTTGTTTTACGCAGCATGATGTGATTGTAGGTAAGTGATAATGGGAATGTATTCGACGACAGCAATTCATGCAGGTGACAGCTTACCTTTGGAAGCTAGCTATCAGTTAGGTATATCCCAGTTTGAGGTTATTTGAGTGCACATAGCTTTTCAGTACCATTTGCACTATTGATAAGTAATGTGGTTCATTAGCATTCACTGTTTTGGAATCCCATTAGTGAATGTATGCATAACTTCTCGAATCTCTGTGCATTAACCAGTAGTATGGCATAAGTGCATAGTGCTCAGCACAATTACCCAAAAGGTATCAATAAACGGGTATATCTTAACATGTGCCCTATGCCCTCAAATGGGTCCCTATTAAATTATTGAATGTTTTAAAGTTCAAATGTCATATGGTCGACACCATATGATCGAACTTTGAAAAATTCGAAGGTGAAAGGCAACAACTCCGTACACACAGAATGAG